>NW_028188651.1:0-143525 GCF_978046115.1 Saccoglossus kowalevskii
CTTATTTTCTTTACTTACTTTCTTCATTCTTTACTTACTTTCTTCATTCTTTACTTACATTCTTCATTCTTTACTTACTTTCTTTACTTACTTTCTTCATTCTTTACTTACTTTCTTCATTCTTTACTTACTTTCTTCATTCTTTACATCCTAAGATACTCCTGTAAGACAGACTGTTCAACAATGAGGTGCTACTGTGACAAGGCAGATCCTGACTCTCCTTCTGTATGTAGAGAATACTGGGATAGAGGTTCAGTGTTGGGTGTTGATCAGGAATACTCTTTCATTGATGATGAGGCAGAATAGTAAGATTCTCTTTCAGTGATACACACAGGAGGTAATTACATGCATTCATTTACAAAGACAGATGAAGACGTGTTTAGCTGTGGTGATTGTGTTACATATACATGTGCTAATTTATATTCCCAATGAATATATTTAAAGTGACTGCCGCTCACCAGCTGGTCTACCTGCTACAGAAACTGTATCCAGTGACTATGCTCAGTAATCGAGTTATCAGAATGTTTTGAAGAGGCTGTTGCACGACTCGATCTCAATGAATCTGTTTGAAATGGTACTTAAAATAGTTACTTACTCTGCCCTAACTGTTCAGACACCTTTCTGTGTGCATGCATTCCCTGTATCTCAGACATGCCTGGCTCGATCACGTTCAGACTTCACAGATATATCACATATCTTGGGCAACATTTGTTTTATGATCTGAATCTAGATGGTGAATTGTCAGCCATTTTCGTGATAAAAATTCATCAAAATCATGCATTTCTGTCATATCTAAACTGGATCCCATAAGTGGTGAGACCTCAATGGATCTCATTTTGGGTTTTTTATTCAAAATGTCCAACTGGTGGCCATTTTGTTTTAATGAGTGGTTTTCCAGACATGCCTTGACCAATCATGTTCAAACTTTTATATATTACATGTATATATGTCATGCATCTGAATATATAATTGCAGCCATTTTAATGTTGTAAATTTATGAAAATCAAGTATTTCTGTCATTACAAAACCAGATCTCATAGACGGATTTTGTTCAAATTTAGGAGAAACATCAGTCATTATGGGACCTGCATGAAAACCATTTTGTTTTTTCAGATTGGATTCAAAATGGCTGCTACTAACATTTCCTGATCAAACATTTTCAAAATTTACATTATACATCATGTTGCACATATGCACATCTTTTGTTTGATAAATCAATTTAAGGTGGTAGAATTGCTGCCATTTTAATGTTAAAAATTCATCAAAATGGGGCATTTCTGTAATTCTCGATCTGAATCTCGGTCATGCATAGATACAGATTTCTACAGATTGCTCCAACTTGACATGTACATTGAACTTTATGAGACATTAATGCATGTCACATTGTTTGTCAGATTGGACTCAACATGGTTGACTGGTGCCATCATTTTTTTTTTAACTAAAAAATGCTTAATCCTTTTTCATTTAAATTTGGTAATTAATGTCCATTACGTTCATGACAATTTGTTTCACAATTGAATCAGAAATGGCAGATTGGTAGCAATCTTGCTTTTTGGCAATACTACACCATATCTTCAAGATTTGTGTACCATTTGATCCATATTTGGCACATACATCATACACTGTATATGTCAGTTTGTTTTATAAGCAGATCAAAGATGGCTGACTGGCAGCCATTTCTGTTTTTGGCCATACTATGCAAGTTCTGTCACTTGGTCTGATTTCATTGATGTTTATCTAAAACTTAGATTTTCCATGCATGATTTAATTAAAGATGGCTGCTTTGAGGCCATCTTTGTCTGTAAATATGTGATATAGAACATTGTATGGTTTTGTTCAAATTTGGTATATACATTTTATTTGTATGTAAACATGTGCATGATATATTAGTTTCGTTTCTGACACGATAGGACGGAATGGCCTGGAAATGATACACGATACCAAGAAGTTTGTATCATCAATAACAAACTTTATTTTCAAGTACAATATATAGATAAAACATGAATATTGATTAGCACTGACAGTTGACATGCACCAATAGGAACTAAGAAAGAATAGCCAATGGGATTCAGTGTAACCAAATGGATTATCATATGGGTGGAGCCATAAGTTGGTCCACATGATTTTTGGCAGTAGACCATATCTTTTAACTCTGATACCATGGTACCATTTTTGTTCATGTTGTCACATACAACATATAATACACATCAATGTTAGTTGGATTATATTCCTAAGTGTGTATTGAATATACTGAATCAAAAAAAAATTCTAATATACATAGATTAATGAGAGTCTGGTTGCAAATGAATTAACAATTGGTAATGTATTTTATCCTGAGATGTATATTTAACTTGTAAAGTAGATTATGTCTATAGTTGTGAGGGAACTTTAAATAACACAATATTTCGTGATTCCTAAATTAAACATATTTATGCTTATTGTGACTAGCATGAATGAGTAAACTTTGTTTTGACAATGCACTCTTAATACTTCTTTGATGCTCAGTTCATCTCCTGTCTCTTTAATAAAAATAGAACTTTTTTTTATCAAAACAATGGAAAACAATCTATAACTGGCATTGTTGTGTTCATCATCTTCAATATTCAGAAATTTTGGGATAAATTCAGATACACCACCCAGCATTCTGATTGGTCAATAACTGGCTTGACTTATCGGATCAAATGATGAAGTGTATGCATAATATAAAATCTAACATTTCGTTGAGTCTTAATTTGCATGCAATCAATGAAACTAAATTGAATTTTACTTAAGAAACCAACACATCATAAGCACAGCTAAGTAATAAACTAATTTATATGACCACAGTATTGACCAATAAGAGAACTAATATGTTGAAAGGTATTTCTGAGCAGTGTTGCATGGTGGCTATGAAAGAATTATGCAAGTTAATAAACCTTACCTATGCTCAATGTCATCCTTAAAAAGGTTTTCCATGCTCAATATACATTTTGAACTGTATATAGATACGATCGCTGAATTAGCTGCATACTGAATGGCCAAAAATGTTGTGAGGAGTGTTGGCAGCCATATTGGATTTATGCAAATTAGGCACATTCACCCAAATGTGTAATTTGTATTCTTATGTGCATTGAAATACATTTATTCACTGTTGGATACCAAGGTCCCAAATACAATCCCTTTCATGGATTTCTATCCCTGGTAGAGTGGTGTGATTAATTGGCCAATAAAGTACCTTGTACTGTATCTGAGGTTCTTCTAGTTGCAGACTCAATGCAGATCATTCTGTAGGTCAGTGATATTGTCAATATATGTATGGTTTCATGAATGTTTATGGCATCATAATCATCACTGAGTCAATCTTATTTGCCATCTCAACTCTCTGGGGAGCTGACAGCCCTGCCTGCTGCATACTGACATTGCATGATGGCAATCATTACATATACTTGGTCCCCATTTACTCCTGCAGGGTATACAGAGGCAGTAGGAGTAAAGTGACACCATGGTAAATTTACAGCCATGACTCACAACTTGATATCCAAAATTATAACCATTTTTCCCATGGCACTTACAATGTATCACGACCTGAAATGGCAGAATTACCTTGCCTTGAGGAATTCTTCTTCTGCCAGCTAAACATTTTAATGGTTTACAATTACATATTGGGTACAGTTGGTAAGGAATTTTGCAAACCATAAACCCAATATATCCACCAATTCCTACGTTTATTCCTTCATTGATACTAATATTTATACTAAGTGTTCAAGGCATAATCTGCCAGTGTGAAACCAGTTCTGGTAAGGGTTCATCAGGCTATTCAGTTCAAGGCGTGATCTGCCAGTGTGAAACCAGTTCTGATAAGGGTTCATCAGGCTATTCGGTTCAAGGCATGATCTGCCAGTGTGAAACCAGTTCTTGTAAGGGTTCATCAGGCTAATCAGTTCAAGGCATGATCTGCCAGTGTGAAACCAGTTCTGGTAAGGGTTCATCAGGCTATTCAGTTCAAGGCATGATCTGCCAGTGTAAAACCAGTTCTGGTAAGGGTTCATCAGGCTAATCAGTTCAAGGCATGATCTGCCAGTGTGAAACTAGTTCTGGTAAGGGTTCTTCAGTCTATTCAGTTCAAGGCATGATCTGCTTGTGTGAAACCAGTTCTGGTAAGGGTTCATCAGGCTATTCAGTTCAAGGCATGATCTGCCAGTGTGAAACCAGTTCTGGTAAGGGTTCATCAGTCTATTCAGTTCAAGGCATGATCTGCCAGTGTGAAACTAGTTCTGGTAAGGGTTCTTCAGTCTATTCAGTTCAAGGCATGATCTACCAGTGTGAAACCAGTTCTGGTAAGGGTTCATCAGGCTATTCAGTTCAAGGCATGATCTGCCAGTGTGAAACCAGTTCTGGTAAGGGTTCATCAGTCTATTCAGTTCAAGGCATGATCTGCCAGTGTGAAACTAGTTCTGGTAAGGGTTCTTCAGTCTATTCAGTTCAAGGCAAGATCTGCCAGTGTGAAACCAGTTCTGGTAAGGGTTCATCAGGCTATTCAGTTCAAGACATGCTCTGCCAGTGTGAAACTAGTTCTTGTAAGGGTTCATCAGTCTATTCGGTTCAAGGCATGATCTGCCAGTGTGAAACTAGTTCTGGTAAGGGTTCATCACTCTATTCAGTTCAAGGCATGATCTGCCAGTGTGAAACCAGTTCTGGTAAGGGTTCATCAGTCTATTCAGTTCAAGGCATGTTCTGCCAGTGTGAAACTAGTTCTGGTAAGGGTTCATCAGTCTATTCAGTTCAAGGCATGTTCTGCCAGTGTGAAACTAGTTCTGGTAAAGGTTCATCAGTCTATTCAGTTCAAGACATGATCTGCCAGTGTGAAACTAGTTCTGGTAAGGGTTCTTCAGTCTATTCAGTTCAAGGCATGATCTGCCAGTGTGAAACCAGTTCTGGTAAGGGTTCATCAGGCTAATCAGTTCAAGGCATGATCTGCTTGTGTGAAACCAGTTCTGGTAAGGGTTCATCAGGCTATTCAGTTCAAGGCATGATCTGCCAGTGTGAAACCAGTTCTGGTAAGGGTTCATCAGGCTATTCAGTTCAAGATATGATCTGCCAGTGTGAAACTAGTTCTGGTAAGGGTTCTTCAGTCTATTCAGTTCAAGGCATGATCTGCCAGTGTGAAACCAGTTCTGATAAGGGTTCATCAGGCTATTCAGTTCAAGGCATGATCTGCCAGTGTGAAACCAGTTCTGATAAGGGTTCATCAGGCTATTCAGTTCAAGACATGATCTGCCAGTGTGAAACTAGTTCTGGTAAGGGTTCATCAGTCTATTCGGTTCAAGGCATGATCTGCCAGTGTGAAACCAGTTCTGGTAAGGGTTCATCAGGCTAATCAGTTCAAGGCATGATCTGCTTGTGTGAAACCAGTTCTGGTGTGGGTTCATCAGTCTATTCGGTTCAAGGCATGATCTGCCAGTGTGAAACCAGTTCTGGTAAGGGTTCATCAGGCTATTCAATTCAAGGCATGATCTGCCAGTGTGAAACCAGTTCTGGTGAGGGTTCATCAGGCTATTCAGTTCAAGGCATGATCTGCCAGTGTGAAACCAGTGATGGTAATGGTTCATCAGGCTATTCAGTTCAAGGCATGATCTGCCAGTGTGAAACCAGTTCTGGAAAGGGTTCATCAGACTATTCTGTTCAAGGCATGTTCTGCCAGTGTAAAACCAGTTCTGGTAAGGGTTCATCAGGCTAATCAGTTCAAGGCATGATCTGCCAGTGTGAAACCAGTTCTGATAAGGGTTCATCAGGCTATTCAGTTCAAGGCGTGATCTGCCAGTGTGAAACCAGTTCTGGTAAGGGTTCATCAGGCTATTCAGTTCAAGGCATGATCTGCCAGTGTAAAACCAGTTCTGGTAAGGGTTTATCAGTCTATTCAGTTCAAGGCATGATCTGCCAGTGTAAAACCAGTTCTGGTAAGGGTTCATCAGTCTATTCAGTTCAAGGCATGATCTGCCAGTGTGAAACTAGTTCTGGTAAGGGTTTTTCAGTCTATTCAGTTCAAGACATGATCTGCCAGTGTGAAACTAGTTCTGGTAAGGGTTCTTCAGTCTATTCAGTTCAAGGCATGATCTGCCAGTGTGAAACCAGTTCTGGTAAGGGTTCATCAGGCTAATCAGTTCAAGGCATGATCTGCCTGTGTAAAACCAGTTCTGGTAAGGGTTCATCAGGCTATTCAGTTCAAGGCATGATCTGCCAGTGTGAAACCAGTTCTGGTAAGGGTTCATCAGGCTATTCAGTTCAAGATATGATCTGCCAGTGTGAAACTAGTTCTGGTAAGGGTTTTTCAGTCTATTCAGTTCAAGGCATGATCTGCCAGTGTGAAACCAGTTCTGGTAAGGGTTCATCAGGCTATTCAGCTCAAGATATGATCTGCCAGTGTGAAACTAGTTCTGGTAAGGGTTCATCAGTCTATTCGGTTCAAGGCATGATCTGCTTGTGTGAAACCAGTTCTGGTAAGGGTTCATCACTCTATTCGGTTCAAGGCATGATCTGCCAGTGTGAAACTAGTTCTGGTAAGAGTTCATCAGGCTATTCAATTCAAGGCATGATCTGCCAGTGTGAAACCAGTTCTGGTAAGGGTTCATCAGGCTAATCAGTTCAAGGCATGATCTACCAGTGTGAAACCAGTTCTGGTAAGGGTTCATCAGGCTATTCAGTTCAAGGCATGATCTGCCAGTGTGAAACCAGTTTTGGTAAGGGTTCATCAGGCTATTCAGTTCAAGGCATGATCTGCCAGTGTGAAACCAGTTCTGGTAAGGGTTCACCAGTCTTTTCAGTTCAAGTCATGATCTGCCAGTGTGAAACCACTTCTGGTAAGAGTTCATCAGTCTATTCGGTTCAAGGCATGATCTGCCAGTGTGAAACCAGTTCTGGTAAGGGTTCATCAGGCTAATCAGTTCAAGGCATGATCTACCAGTGTGAAACCAGTTCTGGTAAGGGTTCATCAGGCTATTCAGTTCAAGGCATGATCTGCCAGTGTGAAACCAGTTTTGGTAAGGGTTCATCAGGCTATTCAGTTCAAGGCATGATCTGCCAGTGTGAAACCAGTTCTGGTAAGGGTTCACCAGTCTTTTCAGTTCAAGTCATGATCTGCCAGTGTGAAACCAGTTCTGGTAAGAGTTCATCAGTCTATTCGGTTCAAGGCATGATCTGCCAGTGTGAAACTAGTTCTGGTAAGGGTTCTTCAGTCTATTCAGTTCAAGGCATGATCTGCCAGTGTGAAACCAGTTCTGGTAAGGGTTCATCAGGCTAATCAGTTCAAGGCATGATCTACCAGTGTGAAACCAGTTCTGGTAAGGGTTCATCAGGCTATTCAGTTCAAGGCATGATCTGCCAGTGTGAAACCAGTTTTGGTAAGGGTTCATCAGGCTATTCAGTTCAAGGCATGATCTGCCAGTGTGAAACCAGTTCTGGTAAGGGTTCACCAGTCTTTTCAGTTCAAGTCATGATCTGCCAGTGTGAAACCAGTTCTGGTAAGAGTTCATCAGTCTATTCGGTTCAAGGCATGATCTGCCAGTGTGAAACTAGTTCTGGTAAGGGTTCTTCAGTCTATTCAGTTCAAGGCATGATCTGCCAGTGTGAAACCAGTTCTGGTAAGGGTTCATCAGGCTATTCAGTTCAAGACATGATCTGCCAGTGTGAAACTAGTTCTGGTAAGGGTTCATCAGTCTATTCGGTTCATGGCATGATCTGCCAGTGTGAAACCAGTTCTGGTAAGGGTTCATCAGGCTAATCAGTTCAAGGCATGATCTGCTTGTGTGAAACCAGTTCTGGTAGGGGTTCATCAGTCTATTCGGTTCAAGGCATGATCTGCCAGTGTGAAACCAGTTCTAATAAGGGTTCATCAGGCTAATCAGTTCAAGGCATGATCTGCCAGTGTGAAACCAGTTCTGATAAGGGTTCATCAGGCTATTCAGTTCAAGGCGTGATCTGCCAGTGTGAAACCAGTTCTGGTAAGGGTTCATCAGGCTATTCAATTCAAGGCATGATCTGCCAGTGTGAAACCAGTTCTAATAAGGGTTCATCAGGCTATTCAATTCAAGGCATGATCTGCCAGTGTGAAACCAGTTCTGGTAAGGGTTCATCAGGCTATTCAATTCAAGGCGTGATCTGCCAGTGTGAAACCAGTTCTGATAAGGGTTCATCAGGCTATTCAGTTCAAGGCGTGATCTGCCAGTGTGAAACCAGTTCTGGTAAGGGTTCATCAGGCTAATGAGTTCAAGGCATGATCTGCCAGTGTGAAACCAGTTCTGGTAAGGGTTCATCAGGCTATTCAGTTCAAGGCATGATCTGCCAGTGTAAAACCAGTTTTGGTAAGGGTTCATCAGACTATTCTGTTCAAGGCATGATCTGCCAGTGTAAAACCAGTTCTGGTAAGGGTTCATCAGGCTAATCAGTTCAAGGCGTGATCTGCCAGTGTGAAACCAGTTCTGGTAAGGGTTCATCAGGCTAATCAGTTCAAGGCATGATATGCCAGTGTGAAACCAGTTCTGGTAAGGGTTCATCAGTCTATTCAGTTCAAGGCATGATCTGCCAGTGTAAAACCAGTTCTGGTAAGTCTTTATCAGACTAATCAGGTGAAGGCATGATCTGCCAGTGTGAACCAGTTTTGGTAAGGGTTCATCAGGCTATTCAGTTCAAGGCATGATCTGCCAGTGTGAAACCAGTGATGGTAAGGGTTCATCAGTCTATTCAGTTCAAGGCATGATCTGCCAGTGTGAAACCAGTTCTGGTAAGGGTTCATCAGGCTAATCAGTTCAAGGCATGTTCTGCCAGTGTGAAACCAGTTTTGGTAAGGGTTCATCAGTCTATTCGGTTCAAGGCATGATCTGCCAGTGTGAAACCAGTTCTGGTAAGGGTTCATCAGTCTTTTCAGTTCAAGTCATGATCTGCCAGTGTAAAACTAGTTCTGGTAAGGGTTCATCAGGCTATTCAGTTCAAGGCATGATCTGCCAGTGTGAAACCAGTTCTGGTAAGGGTTCATCAGGCTATTCAGTTCAAGGCATGATCTGCCAGTGTGAAACCAGTTCTGATAAGGGTTCATCAGTCTATTCGGTTCAAGGCATGATCTGCCAGTGTGAAACCAGTTCTGGTAAGGGTTCATCAGGCTATTCAGTTCAAGGCATGATCTGCCAGTGTGAAACCAGTTCTGGTAAGGGTTCATCAGGCTAATCAGTTCAAGGCATGATCTGCTGGTGTGAAACCAGTTCTTGTAAGGGTTCATCAGTCTATTCAGTTCAAGGCATCATCTGCCAGTGTGAAACCAGTGATGGTAAGGGTTCATCGGGCTAATCAGCTCAAGCCATGATCTGCCAGTGTGAAACCAGTGGGTGGTAAGGGCTCATCAGGCTATTCATTTTTCTGCATACATTTAAATCTTTTGAGGTGATCAAGATATGTGAGCATATTGGATCAATCTTTTATTCTTTAATTTCTTGTCTATACAGGAACACTATCCAGTAATTTGACTGGTGTAGATAAAATGGTGTAGATAGTTGAGATTTGCATTACGTTAGCAGAATTGCTGGGGCGCTACTTGTTCAGCAAGAAATCATTTTGTCGATTGTCATTGCAATTTCCATGATAAAGTGGGTAAACTGGTGTCTTGATGAGTTAAGATATTGTTTGGGTTGTCTATCCTGGGAGTGCATAAAAAATGATTTGTATTATCTCAACTATTTAGCTCGCTGTCGACTTTGTTGAGCTGAGCTTATATATGAGTGATTGCCCGTCGTCGTCTGTGTCAACTTTTTATTTTTTCTACTTTTGAAAACAACTGAATGTTTTGATACTTGATGTATATGTACCTTGGGTAGACGTTTCTTAGATTTGTTCATTTCATGATGTTTCCTTTAATTCTCTAATTTTGGTGAGTATTTTTGGTAAAAAGTGATATTTTTGACTTAAAAACCGCAAGTCTGATTGCTTTGATATTATATATATAGGTACTACAGGTAGACCTCTCTCAGATTTGTTCATATTTTGATGATATATTCAATTATTTAATTTTGATGAGTATTTTTGTCATTTTTGGTAAAAAGTGATATTTTCAAATTCTTGTTGAAAACAGCAAGTCTGATTGCTTTGGTACTATACATATTGTTCATTTTCTAATGATATCTTCTGGTCTTTAATTGAAATGTGCATTGCGGAGCTACCTTAGCAGACAGGCTGCTTGTTGATAATTTATCTGGTATTTGAAGTTCCATCCTTTCTTCGCTTATCAAGGTGATAACAAACTTTTACTTTTAAAATACTTACTAACGTAACCATAATAGTGTATTGATGTTTTTAACTTTGATGATGTTTTTGCCTTGCTGGGTCATTAAAGTATAACGGTAAAGATAAAAGTATGAGATCAAAATTTTCTTCATGGTTGTTGTTGTTGTTGTTGTTGTTGTTGTTGTTGTTGTTGTTGTTGTTGTTGTTGTTGTTGTTGTTGTTGTTGTTGGATGTAAGCTTTTTTTCTTGTGGATACAAGAGCACAAGGAATGTTTATCTGATCATTTTCAAACTTACAAATCATAACACAATGTTCAATTTTGGTGTGACTATAGCTTGTATAATTTTTAATATGTAGAAATATAATTGCACAAAATGAAGACATTTAGAATAGAATAGAATAGAATAGAATAGATTTATTCCACCAGAAAAAAGAGACAATTGTACAGGGAACTTTATCTGAATGAATAATAATAATATATATATTATTCCTGGTGGGGACCAGAGAGGTAGTTCTAGCAGAACTAATCTAGTCCCTGGCCCCAAAACCATACTCAACTGTTAAAATATACGTTGTTGTGAATAGTGATACACAAAAAAATTATATTGTTAAGTTAAAAATAAATAAATAAATACATAATTAAGTAAGTAAAGAGACTACAAACTCTCATAATCAATAATAATGAAGAAAACAAAAATAGACAATACTAATACATATACTACAATAATGCAAGTATTTATACATTAGTTAAAAGATATTTTTTTAATGCCGTTTTGAACGAGTTTCGTAAAGTTAATATTTTTAACGAAGTTGGGAGCTCATTCCAATGTTTTACAAGAGAAAATGTCAGACTTTTCTTAGTTGAACTTAAATTAATTTGTGGTGTGGCAAGTTTCTCAGAGGTTACTGATCGTGTATGGTATGGATGTGATATTGATAAGGCGTAATGATCCAGAGAGTGTGCATGGCGGCCATTTTTCAAATCGTATGCAAATAAACAT
The DNA here is from genome assembly GCF_978046115.1 of Saccoglossus kowalevskii. Classification (NCBI taxonomy): domain Eukaryota; kingdom Metazoa; phylum Hemichordata; class Enteropneusta; family Harrimaniidae; genus Saccoglossus; species Saccoglossus kowalevskii. The sequence continues at coordinate 11,248 of NW_028188651.1, forward strand.
GTATTGTACTTACATAATTTATACACATCAAGAATGCCAAGTTGCAGGAAAAGTGGTGTGGTACTTGCTCGAAAATGAGAGAAAGAAATTAATCTGACAAACTTTTTTTGTAATTTAAAAATTGGATCAATATATGTGCTAAAAGTGTGTCCCCATATTTCTATACAATAAGCAATGTGTGGGAGAATCAACGAGTTGTAAAGTAATATCATAATGGATTTTGGTAAATAATGCCTCAAGTATGAGATTATCCCAATTGTTTTACTGATTTTTTTAACAATGTTATCGATATGGGGTCTCCAACAAAGTGTTGAGTCAAGCGTGACACCTAAATAAACAGCTGACGACACCATTCTTAATGACAAATCATCAATTGATAATACGCCCTCAATAGTTGTTTTTCTTTGAGCTGTCTGAAAAATCATGAAATTTGTTTTGTCAATGTTTATAGTTAATTTATTTGATTTACACCAGGTAGCAACTTTATTTAATTCAATATTAAGTGTGTGAAGGTTTACAGAACGGTCTTTTACGGAATAAAATAGACTGGTGTCATCAGCAAATAGTCTGAATGAAAAAAGGGGGGATGATCGAGAAATGTCATTAATATAAACTAAAAAAAGAAGAGGGCCTAGGATTGACCCTTGTGGTACCCCTGTGGAAATAGTTTCACAGTCAGAATCATTGTTTTTAGTACTGACATATTGTTGCCGACCGTCCAAAAAAGTTTTAAACCAGTTCAAAGTTGACCCTCTAATCCCATATTGTTGTAGTTTAGCTAGCAAAATACTATGATCAATGGTATCGAAAGCTTTTCTCAAATCTATAAAAGCACCAAGTGTGACAAAACCTTCATCTATTCTTTTTGAGATTTCAGCTGTGAGATCAGCTAAGGCGAGTTTAGTGCTATATTGCTTTCGGAACCCGTACTGATTTTCTGAAAGAATTTTAAATTTGTCCATAAAGGCACACAACTGTTTATTGGCGAATGATTCGAATAGTTTGCTGAAGACAGGTAAAACGGAAATCGGCCTGTAGTTTCCAACTTCATAAGCACACCCTTTCTTGAAAATGGGAGTCACCCGTGCTTTTTTCAGTTTGTCAGGGAATACACCTTTCGACAAGGAACAATTTATAATATAGGCGATTGGTTCGGCAATATACTCAGCAGCCACTTTCACAAGTTTTGGGTGAATACCGTCATAACCAACGGATTTACAAATGTCAAATTTGTCAATTTCATTTAAGACATCGTGTGCACAGACAGGGCGAAAGAAAAATGACTCTGATTGTCTGTTGCCAAGGTAGTCATTAAAATTGGTGTTACAGGTTATCTCCGAAGCAAGCTTTGGGCCAATGTTAACAAAGTAAGAATTGAACAAATGTGCAATATCCTTATTGTTTGTAACAAATTCTTCTGGTTTGGTGGTTGATTTTAATTTTTGAGGGGTTCCAGCTTTGCACATGTTTCCATTCATTATTTCATTAATGGCCTGCCATGTTTTATTATTATTGCCAGCGGAGGTGCAAAATCTGTCACGAAAATACGACTTTTTGGCAGCTTTCAACAGTTTACAGAGAATATTACGGTACTTTTTATACTGATTATGTACTATTGAGCTGACAGAATGTCGTTTTGTTTTAGAAAATAGTTTGTGTTTATTTTTAATAGAGACAAGCAGTCCCTTAGTAATCCAGGGCTTTTTGAGTGATTTGGACGAAAAACGAGTTTTAATCCTTGGGACATGTTTAGCGACAACGTTGTTAAACAGTTTGTAAAAGGCGTCGTAGGCCAAATTTGGATCTGATATTTCATAAATTGGTATCCATGACGTTTTTGCAACATCCGCTTTGAATGATTCAGGATTAAACAAAGAAAAGTCATGTTTGTAACTATTTGTTGGATTTGTGTTAAATATATGACGTAAATGTTTAAAAACAGCAAAAATTGGAAAATGATCACTAAGATCCGCCTCTAGGGTACCGGCTTCAATAAAATAATCAAAAAAATTCACAAGACAGTGATCTATTGTTGTAGATGTTGATTCGGTTACTCTAGTTGGAGAGTGTATAATTTGTTGAAAATTATTGGCATTGAGAACTGTGTCATAGGCAGCATGCGCATTATTGCTGCTAGCAACATCAATGTTGACATCGCCAAGAAAAATACATTTTTTATTGGCACAAAAAGTTTCAAGACAATGCTCAAAACTATCAAGGAAATCTTGCACAGAGGTATTGGGCTTACGGTAAATTACACCTATTATAACTTGTTTGTTGTCCAATGTAGTTTCAACAAATAAACACTCACAATGACTTAGAATAACTGAGTCAATAACTGTATAAGGCATTTATACTGCTGATCATGAGAATTTGATGTTTTTAATATTATAAATTTAAAATTATAATTACCCACCAAGATCGGATATTAAATAGTAATCCAATGTTATTGTACTTATGCAGTGTAAATCATTCTTGTCACTAAAAAAGAAGTTGACCAACTGATTGATACATTCACTTACAATAGAACTGAGTTGAATTTTGCATGTATTTCATAGCAAATCTTAATCATGACAAAATAGATATCCGTTAACACTACTTTGTCTAATTCCCTCTCTAGGGTTTTAGGGCACCCTACTTTTTTCAGCCCTGTTGTTGACCTTGTCAAAGGGAGCTTATCATATGAGTAATTGTCCGTCGTCTCTGTCATCCATGTCAACTTTTTACATTTTCAACTTTTCCTTGAAAACTACAATTCTTAGATTTGTTCATTTTGTGATGATATCTTTAATTCTCTGATTTCTCGTGAATATTTTTGTCATTTTTTTAAAAACCGCAAGTCTAGATTGTTTTGATACTATACATATAGATACATCAAGTACATCAAATTTGTTCAATTTTTAATGATATCTTCAATTCCTTAATTGAAATGTTCATTGCTAACAGCGGAGCTATTTCAGCCGAGATGTGCTTGTTGTTTTTTCTGGTGCCAATTTGAAGGCTGCCATACAATGGCAGTTATTCTTCATTCTTTAGCATATGGTTAATTTATTTCCATCTACTGCATTTGACTTCATTGCTGATCTGTTTTATATTTGTTTTTCTTCAGTATGTCACTATAGAATACAACATAATTTTAAGTACCTTCCTCAGACATTTGAATTGAAATGTGTCCAGCCTCTTGTTGTCACTTTTATTGATTTTCCATGTCTTGCATCCATAAGTAAGACAAAAGAACAAAGCTAGAAGAAAATACATAATACTTAGGTAGGTAATACAAGTGATTGTTTATATCTTCACCTCACCACAGTGTTGGCTGACTTTGTCTCCTCATTTGGTAAACTGGTCAACTTCATTTAACTGGTCATCGTCTATGACTATTCTGCTGTTGGATTTGCTGTTTACCTGTAGTCTCAACAATCTGTTACTGTGGAATACTTTATTTTCGCTGGAATTAATTTTCACTGAAAAGGCTTTTTGGGCGTTTTGCTTGGAATTTATTTTCACTGATTTTTGATGAGTTTAATGTAAAATATAGGAAAAAAAGTATATTCGCTGGATTTTATTTTCACGGAATCATGCCTTCAGCGAAAATAGCGAAAATAAATTCCAAGCGAAAATAAAGTATTCTACAGTATTTGATATTTGTCACTGGCATAGGCTGGCAACAATTTGGCAATGTTTGGTCTAGCTATCATTCCCACAAATACAGTTCATATACAAGACGTATAATAGTAAATACTTTTATTAACCTTGTCACAATCAGAAATATATTACGCAGTGATCATCTACACTGTCAAACAAGGAAAATATAATAATCATATTAATTATACACAGATCAGAAATTAAACCAGGTATACAGTACTGTTAATTATTTAAATTAGTTTATACCTAAAGATAGAGTTCAAATAATGTAAAGATGTGTTCCAAATATCCTGGCTTTGAGAATGATAGTGGCTGAGCATGGGATGGGGATACAACAACAGTCAAATGTAGCTGATTCTGGTGCGTGATATTACAAGCTCAAATATCAAGTGGCACTATTCAATAAAAGTATACAATGATGCGATAATATACAATAACGGCTACATACAATACTCAGTATTTCGTACAATTTCGTCATAGATGTATGTATGTTTTTATCCAATCTAAGCACAAACAAACTCGTGCTTCATTGTAAATGTTATAATGAATACATAAATTAACAATATAAATGTGAAAATGACAAGAATGTTGTACTCACAATGGACAATGTTACTCTATACAGACGAGCCCCTGGAGCACAGCTTGCTGAGTGTGTAAAAGTTTTCCTCCGGTAAAATGCTGGCTCCCAACAACACCGGGTTCACAACCCTGCACGGTTTCCGCCAGAAGTAATGGAATTGATTTCCCTACAATTACCTGGCCCCAGCTTATACCTAGACGTGTGTGTCTCAGGCGCCCTGTGATAAACGTGTTGGCTCGTTTCCCTCAGTTTGCTTACAAACGACTATAGGCCAGCCCTGCTACTGTGGCATCCTGAGTCAGAGTGACGTGTCCTCTGACCACACCACGCAAACACAACAAAACAATTATTGAATAAATTAAATACAACATACACCTGTCCCTGCAATCACTACATACACCTGTACACAAATCTAATTGCAAGACGAATTCTCACGTGACAGTATTCAGTCTTGGCTGCAAACTGATTTCTCAGATACTGCATATGTTTGATGTAATGTCATCAGAAAATTTCAAATCGTCTGATGTTGACATGATTACTATACATTATTCCTGTGTTATTTTCCTTGTAACGTTCTTCATAATTCATATCACAACAATTAGGAAAATGAAACGAGACATGGCATCTAATTGCTTCATTTTAATTAATTTTTGTGGAATTCCATAGCTGAACAGTATTCTCCACAGGCTCTCTTGGTGTACAGATTCCCATGCCTTCTCTAAATCCACAAATGTCACATATACAGTAGACTGCCATTCCACATCTTATTTGTCAATGATTATATTGCAAAGTATGAATATCTTTTCCACTGTACTTCTTTTTTTGGATCCAGCTTGTTCATTTCTCAAATTTGTGTTCACTTCTCATCCCATCAATTGTTACTCTACCAAATACTTTGCTTAGCACTGATGTTAATGTTATCCCTCTCTCAAACAATTCTTTCATTTACCCATTCCCAGCAGCCCCTACGTTCTGCCTCAAATGCTTGATCACCAGCCTATTTCCTTTTATCTTTTCTCATACTTTTTTTTAACTTCCTTGAGTATTCCTTTGTTTTCTCTACCATCCCTAACACTATTTTGTAACAGTTCCTCAACATTGTTTATTCTAAATTACCAGTAATTCAAAAAAAAAACACAATTCTGGAGAATTAACCAAGAAAATCAAAATTTTGTTAGCCTTGATCAGAAGTTTAGAGAAACAAATGTGATTTCTGCAAAGAATACAATTCCCAGAAAAAAAAATCTGAATGTTATGTCCTCTTGAACTCAATAAAAAAAGTATACTAGATAAATTGAAGTGCTGAGTATACCACAATGACTGATAAGTCAATAATCATAAATTTGCTAGAAATTATTACAAGTAATACAAGAAAGCATAAGCTTAGTGACATAAGTAGACATATAGTAATAAATCAGTTTTTTATGTTATATATAGATGACTGGTATGGTGTAGCTGCAATCAAACTATAGTGTATAAGGATCAGAGAAATAATGCTTGACATTTCTTGACATTTCCTCTAGGATTAAACAGAATCAGGATTTATTTTATGTAAATGTTCTAGGTATAATACATTTATATTTATTTGTGTGTTTATTAGTTCATTAAGGTGCTAGTGATGGTTAAAAGTATCTGTCAATTAGGAATATGCTTTCTTGTATTATATGAAATAGTTTCAGCAAACTTTGTTATTTTAGTTGTATCAAATGTTTCTAAATCTAGATTTAATATAATTGTATTTTGATTGTTGAGTACATAACATAACTACTGAGAATACAATGCAACACACACTCATCCCTTCAGTGTAGTACACTTGCAACTCATTGGTTTGTCTAGGTTATGTTGGCCTGGGAGGGGACATCCACTCATCCCTTCACTGTAGTACATTTGCAACTCATTGGTTTTCCTAGGTATGTTGGCCTGGGAGGTGACACCCACTCATCCTTTCACTGTAGTACACTTGCAGCTCATTGGTTTTCCTAGGTTATGTTGGCCTGGGAGGTGACATCCACTCATCCCTTCACTGCAGTACACTTGCAACTCAATGGTTTGCCTAGGTTATGTTGGCCTGGGAGGTGACATCCACTCATCCCTTCACTGTAATATACTTGCAGCTTATTGGTTTTCCTAGGTTATGTTGGCCTGGGAGGTGACACACACTCATCCCTTCAGTGTAGTACACTTGCAACTCATTGGTTTGTCTAGGTTATGTTGGCCTGGGAGGGGACATCCACTCATCCCTTCACTGTAGTACATTTGCAACTCATTGGTTTTCCTAGGTATGTTGGCCTGGGAGGTGACACCCACTCATCCTTTCACTGTAGTACACTTGCAGCTCATTGGTTTTCCTAGGTTATGTTGGCCTGGGAGGTGACACCCACTCATCCCTTCACTGTAGTACACTTGCAGCTCATTGGTTTTCCTAGGTTATGTTGGCCTGGGAGGTGACATCCACTCATCCCTTCACTGTAGTACACTTGCAGCTCAATGGTTTGCCTAGGTTATGTTGGCCTGGGAGGTGACATCCACTCATCCCTTCACTGCAGTACACTTGCAACTCAATGGTTTGCCTAGGTTATGTTGGCCTGGGAGGTGACATCCACTCATCCCTTCACTGTAATATACTTGCAGCTCATTGGTTTTCCTAGGTTATGTTGGCCTGGGAGGTGACACCCACTCATCCCTTCACTGTAGTACACTTGCAGCTCATTGGTTTTCCTAGGTTATGTTGGCCTGGGAGGTGACATCCACTCATCCCTTCACTGTAGTACACTTGCAGCTCAATGGTTTGCCTAGGTTATGTTGGCCTGGGAGGTGACATCCACTCATCCCTTCACTGTAGTACACTTGCAGTTCATTGGTTTGCCTAGGTTATGTTGGCCTGGGAGGTGACATCCACTCATCCCTTCACTGCAGTACACTTGCAATTCAATGGTTTGCCTAGGTTATGTTGGCCTGGGAGGTGACATTCACTCATCCCTTCACTGTAATATACTTGCAGCTTATTGGTTTTCCTAGGTTATGTTGGCCTGGGAGGTGACACCCACTCATCCCTTCACTGTAGTACACTTGCAGCTCATTGGTTTTCCTAGGTTATGTTGGCCTGGGAGGTGACATCCACTCATCCCTTCACTGTAGTACACTTGCAGCTCAATGGTTTGCCTAGGTTATGTTGGCCTGGGAGGTGACATCCACTCATCCCTTCACTGTAGTACACTTGCAGTTCATTGGTTTGCCTAGGTTATGTTGGCCTGGGAGGTGACATCCACTCATCCCTTCACTGCAGTACACTTGCAACTCAATGGTTTGCCTAGGTTATGTTGGCCTGGGAGGTGACATCCACTCATCCCTTCACTGTAATATACTTGCAGCTCACTGGTTTGCCTAGGTTATGTTGGCCTGGGAGGTGACACCCACTCATCCCTTCACTGTAGTTCACTTGCAGCTCATTGGTTTTCCTAGGTTATGTTGGCCTGGGAGGTGATATCCACTCATCCCTTCACTGTAGTATACTTGCAACTCATTGGTTTTTCTAGGTTATGTTGGCCTGGGAGGGGACATCCACTCATCCCTTCACTGTAGTACACTTGCAACTCATTGGTTTGCTTAGGTTATGTTGGCCTGGGAGGTGACACCCACTCATCCCTTCACTGTAGTATACTTGCAGCTCATTGGTTTTCCTAGGTATGTTGGCCTGGGAGGTGACATCCACTCATCCCTTCACTGTAGTACACTTGCAGTTCATTGGTTTGCCTAGGTTATGTTGGCCTGGGAGGTGACATCCACTCATCCCTTCACTGCAGTACACTTGCAACTCAATGGTTTGCCTAGGTTATGTTGGCCTGGGAGGTGACATTCACTCATCCCTTCACTGTAATATACTTGCAGCTTATTGGTTTTCCTAGGTTATGTTGGCCTGGGAGGTGACACCCACTCATCCCTTCACTGTAGTACACTTGCAGCTCATTGGTTTTCCTAGGTTATGTTGGCCTGGGAGGTGACATCCACTCATCCCTTCACTGTAGTACACTTGCAGCTCAATGGTTTGCCTAGGTTATGTTGGCCTGGGAGGTGACATCCACTCATCCCTTCACTGTAGTACACTTGCAGTTCATTGGTTTGCCTAGGTTATGTTGGCCTGGGAGGTGACATCCACTCATCCCTTCACTGTAGTACACTTGCAGTTCATTGGTTTGCCTAGGTTATGTTGGCCTGGGAGGTGACATCCACTCATCCCTTCACTGCAGTACACTTGCAACTCAATGGTTTGCCTAGGTTATGTTGGCCTGGGAGGTGACATCCACTCATCCCTTCACTGTAATATACTTGCAGCTCACTGGTTTTCCTAGGTTATGTTGGCCTGGGAGGTGACACCCACTCATCCCTTCACTGTAGTTCACTTGCAGCTCATTGGTTTTCCTAGGTTATGTTGGCCTGGGAGGTGACATCCACTCATCCCTTCACTGTAGTATACTTGCAACTCATTGGTTTTTCTAGGTTATGTTGGCCTGGGAGGTGACATCCACTCATCCCTTCACTGTAATATACTTGCAGCTCATTGGTTTGCCTCGGTTATGTTGGCCTGGGAAGTGACACCCACTCATCCCTTCACTGTAGTATACTTGCAGCTCATTGGTTTTCCTAGGTATGTTGGCCTGGGAGGTAACATCCACTCATCCCTTCACTGTAGTATACTTGCAACTCATTGGTTTTTCTAGGTTATGTTGGCCTGGGAGGTGACATCCACTCATCCCTTCACTGTAGTACACTTGCAACTCATTGGTTTGCTTAGGTTATGTTGGCCTGGGAGGTGACACCCACTCATCCCTTCACTGTAGTATACTTGCAGCTCATTGGTTTTCCTAGGTATGTTGGCCTGGGAGGTGACATCCAGTCATCCCTTCAGTGTAGTACACTTGCAGTTTATTGGTTTGCCTAGGTTATGTTGGCCTGGGAGGTGACACCCACTCATCCCTTCACTGTAGTACACTTGCAGTTCATTGGTTTGCCTAGGTTATGTTGGCCTGGTAGGTGACATCCACTCATCCCTTCACTGTAGTATACTTGCAGCTCATTGGTTTTCCTAGGTATGTTGGCCTGGGAGGTGACATCCACTCATCCCTTCACTGTAGTATACTTGCAACTCATTGGTTTTTCTAGGTTATGTTGGCCTGGGAGGTGACATCCACTCATCCCTTCACTGTAATATACTTGCAGCTCATTGGTTTGCCTAGGTTATGTTGGCCTGGGAGGTGACACCCACTCATCCCTTCACTGTAGTATACTTGCAGCTCATTGGTTTTCCTAGGTATGTTGGCCTGGGAGGTGACACCCACTCATCCCTTCACTGTAGTACACTTGCAGCTCAATGGTTTGCCTAGGTTATGTTGGCCTGGGAGGTGACATCCAGTCATCCCTTCAGTGTAGTACACTTGCAGCTTATTGGTTTGCCTAGGTTATGTTGGCCTGGGAGGTGACATCCACTCATCCCTTCACTGTAGTACACTTGCAGCTCAATGGTTTGCCTAGGTTGTGTTGGCCTGGGAGGTGACATCCACTCATCCCTTCACTGCAGTACACTTGCAACTCATTGGTTTGCTTAGGTTATGTTGGCCTGGGAGGTGACACCCACTCATCCCTTCACTGTAGTATACTTGCAGTTCATTGGTTTGCCTAGGTTATGTTGGCCTGGGAGGTGACATCCAGTCATCCCTTCAGTGTACTAGTACACTTGCAGCTTATTGGTTTGCCTAGGTTATGTTGGCCTGGGAGGTGACATCTACTCATCCCTTCACTGTAGTACACTTGCAGCTCAATGGTTTGTCTAGGTTATGTTGGCCTGGGAGGTGACATCCACTCATCCCTTCACTGCAGTACACTTGCAACTCATTGGTTTGCTTAGGTTATGTTGGCCTGGGAGGTGACACCCACTCATCCCTTCACTGTAGTATACTTGCAGTTCATTGGTTTGCCTAGGTTATGTTGGCCTTGGAGGTGACATCCAGTCATCCCTTCAGTGTAGTACACTTGCAGCTTATTGGTTTGCCTAGGTTATGTTGGCCTGGGAGGTGACATCCACTCATCCCTTCACTGTAGTACACTTGCAGTTCATTGGTTTGCCTAGGTTATGTTGGCCTGGGAGGGGACATCCACTCATCCTTTCAGTGTAGTACACTTGCAGTTCATTGGTTTTTCTAGGTTATGTTGGCCTGGGAGGTGACACCCACTCATCCCTTCACTGTAGTATACTTGCAACTCATTGGTTTTCCTAGGTATGTTGGCCTGGGAGGTGACATCCACTAATCCCTTCACTGCAGTACACTTGCAACTCAATGGTTTGCCTAGGTTATGTTGGCCTGGGAGGTGACATCCACTCATCCCTTCACTGTAATATACTTGTAGCTCATTGGTTTTCCTAGGTTATGTTGGCCTGGGAGGTGACACCCACTCATCCCTTCACTGTAGTACACTTGCAGCTCACTCGTTTGCCTAGGTTATGTTGGCCTGGGAGGTGACATCCACTCATCCCTTCACTGTAGTACACTTGCAGCTCATTGGTTTTCCTAGGTTATGTTGGCCTGGGAGGTGACATCCAGTCATCTCTTCACTGTAGTACACTTGCAACTCATTGGTTTGCCTAGGTTATGTTGGCCTGGGAGGTGACATCCACTCATCCCTTCACTGTAGTACACTTGCAACTCATTGGTTTTCCTAGGTTATGTTGGCCTGGGAGGTGACATCCACTCATCCCTTCACTGTAGTATACTTGCAACTCATTGGTTTTTCTAGGTTATGTTGGCCTGGGAGGTGACATCCACTCATCCCTTCACTGTAATATACTTGCAGCTCATTGGTTTGCCTAGGTTATGTTGGCCTGGGAGGTGACACCCACTCATCCCTTCACTGTAGTATACTTGCAGCTCATTGGTTTTCCTAGGTATGTTGGCCTGGGAGGTGACATCCAGTCATCCCTTCAGTGTAGTACACTTGCAGCTTATTGGTTTGCCTAGGTTATGTTGGCCTGGGAGGTGGCACCCACTCATCCCTTCACTGTAGTACACTTGCAGCTCAATGGTTTGCCTAGGTTATGTTGGCCTGGGAGGTGACATCCACTCATCCCTTCACTGCAGTACACTTGCAACTCATTGGTTTGCTTAGGTTATGTTGGCCTGGGAGGTGACACCCACTCATCCCTTCACTGTAATATACTTGCAGTTCATTGGTTTGCCTAGGTTATGTTGGCCTGGGAGGTGACATCCAGTCATCCCTTCAGTGTACAAGTACACTTGCAGCTTATTGGTTTGCCTAGGTTATGTTGGCCTGGGAGGTGACATCCACTCATCCCTTCACTGTAGTACACTTGCAGCTCAATGGTTTGCCTAGGTTATGTTGGCCTGGGAGGTGACATCCACTCATCCCTTCACTGCAGTACACTTGCAACTCATTGGTTTGCTTCGGTTATGTTGGCCTGGGAGGTGACACCCACTCATCCCTTCACTTGTAGTATACTTGCAGTTCATTGGTTTGCCTAGGTTATGTTGGCCTGGGAGGTGACATCCAGTCATCCCTTCAGTGTAGTACACTTGCAGCTTATTGGTTTGCCTAGGTTATGTTGGCCTGGGAGGTGACATCCACTCATCCCTTCACTGTAGTACACTTGCAGTTCATTGGTTTGCCTAGGTTATGTTGGCCTGGGAGGGGACATCCACTCATCCTTTCCGTGTAGTACACTTGCAGTTCATTGGTTTTTCTAGGTTATGTTGGCCTGGGAGGTGACACCCACTCATCCCTTCACTGTAGTATACTTGCAACTCATTGGTTTTTCTGGGTTATGTTGGCCTGGGAGGTGACACCTACTCATCCCTTCAGTATAGTACACCTGCAACGATGAGCATCTAAAGGCAACCTAGACTTGGTATTGCTCAATCACTTGTTGGACCCTCTAAGAACTTGGCCACAAACACAGAAGAGATCACACAACTATTTAAGTAAGAGTCTTGTTCATCATTGCAAAATCAAAAGATGTCATGCCTCACTGTGATCGTGTAATGTTTGATACATCACTGCAGAATAATTTGTGTCTTCTAACTTTGTTCTTTGGTCTCTCTGTTTTAATGTCAAGTGGGTAAGCCTATTATTTTGCCTATCACCTATTACTGCAAGAAAACTTTTGCTTAATTTATTTTTTGAATCGCCTGATATTTCTGTATTACTTGTGCACTACTTATTGTCATTGATAATTATTATTACGGTATTCATGACAGACTAATAATAATCGTCAAGAAAGAAATAAAATAAATAATGAATCACAAGACAGATTGTCGCAAATTTACAGGAATTATTTAATTCTCAAAAAACATAAAAATAGTATATCAAGTTGTAAATTATCTCACCAAAAATTATATTGTTGAATTCAATACAACAGTGCTGTGATTAGGTACTCATCTCAATATGTACTTATACTACTATGACATGTCTACAACAAAACCTAGTGGAAATTACTAGTAACTAACAATACAATACAGGTCAGTACGATAAACAATATCAATACAACACAAACAAAATTGTAATTTCAAGTTTTTCGAGCACAATAGATTGAATCTCACATTTACGTTTGGCATAACCTAATATTTGAATATGTTAATTCAAACTATGAATTCTTTAACAAAAAATTCACAATAATAATAACACCATAATAAAACGGCAAATATAATAAATAAAGTCAGTTAACAGGCTCTCAGTTGCCTATTTGAGACCTAGTCCATTCGCAGCTTGTACTTGGTTTTGACGGCATTAATACCTGCCATGGTCACTGTCACAGATGCCAAGTCTAGTTGAGGCCATATATAAACTGGTAGTGGCCAGCTCCACCTATGAGCCTAAGTAAAGCCTCGCAATCTGTGAATAGGTTCTTTTAAATGACATACACCTTTTACAATACGCACTAGCCACATGTCCTTACTAGAAACACAAGCATTGATATAAATATGCATTTAATAATTATGATAACCCATTGAGTATCATCCCAAATACGCATGACTTGCCACAACAAGACAAGGTATATTACAACACCTATCGCAGTCGAACACCAGCAAGAGGAGAAACACCACATTATCAATACATTATCAATACATTATCAATACATTATCAATGGTGAATAACATAATATAATAATATCTTTATTACACCGTATTGAATAATGACCGTTCATCTTAAGTTGAAGTAATAAAGTATAGAAAAGTAGAATACAAGAAGATAAAGACAACAAATCTATAAAAGAGTAACTATATGTTTAATACCGTAAATGAAGTTTTTAAATAATGAACTACCTGTCTGATCAGGTGTATGTCTTGAGTGTTCATTGTTGTTATAAATTTGTTTGTTTTAGAACAGTATTGAAAGTCTAGAATTTGTTTTGAGAGATGGCTGTACATTTTTGTGTGTTCATTGTTGTAATTGTCACAGGTTGTAATAAAATGAATTTCATCTATTACAACATTGCACTTTTTGCATAGTCTATCTTCCTTAGGTATTTTAGGACGTTTGTGGTGACCTTGTTCAATTTGTACCTTGTGGCTACTCAGTCTGAGCTGTGACATCATTTTAATATAATTTCTGTTTTGGGTCAGTTCTATTAATGTCTTTTAGCCAAGATTTGTTATAGTGTTATTTCTAACTGTATCATAAAATGTTTGTTTTGATATAGTCTTAATATCAATCTCATATAAGTCTTGTATTTTGTTGAGTCCTAACCATGATCCCTTTTAAAAGTAATGTTCAAGGAGAACACATATAGGAGAATTGGTAACTGAATTGATTCAAATAATTTTGTTTTTATTTTAATGTTATTGCTGTTACTGTTGTAGATATTAAGCGTTCAGCTTTTCTTGCTTTTCTGTGAGTCGTTCCATGGTTGTCATTAGTGATCTGTTGGTGTTGAATGTTGTACCCAAGTATGTGAAATTGTTTTTTTCTAATATTATCATATGTGAATTTAACGTTATTATCTGGCCTGTGTCCATTCTTAGTAAAAATTGTTATTTTTGATTTTGCGACATTGACTTGTAAACCCCATTGCTCAGAGTAATTATGCAAGGCTGTGAGTGATGATTGGAGACTTTCTTTCGATGTTGATGTCATGGTGATATCAGCAAATAGTAGGCTTGACAATGGTTATTGAGTATTGGGTGTTCGCTGTTTTTGGTGTTTAAACGTCAACAACGTCATTAATGAAAGTGTTCAACAGTGTTGGACTGAGTGGATATCCTTGTTTAACTCCATTGTCAGTTTGAAAAAGTAGTGTCAGCTTGTTTCCTAGTTTTACACAAAATTTGATGTTTGAGTACATACTTTTAATCTTAAACCTGTCCTCCATACTGTGTCAAAACACTTTTTAGGTCAATAAAACAGCAATACAAGTTTCTTGAGACTAATATTAAACATAATATTGTACTATTTAGGATATCCCAAACATTTGTTAACGTTAGATCAGTTCATGTACATTGGCCTTGCTGCTGAATAACTTATCAATGGTCGGAGTGAAGACACTTATGCCCAGGACACTATGAGCGATTTGGTGTGTAAAAAGTGTTGAACAATACAAGTAACTATGCACATTGCTGGACATTGAGCAGATACATAGTAAATCTAACAAACAAGTCACCAAGCGATATCCATGTAATTATCAAAGGTTAAGCAGTTTTGTACAGTTTTGTTATTAAGGTAGTTTTGTACTGACAGTTTTGTTAAGGTAGTTTTGTACACACAATGTATGGTAGCTTTGACCAGTTCTTAGGCGTTGTGAATAATGGTTTGACATTGAAACTGGATGACTTGCAATACGGTTTCTTGTATCTCTTGAATAATGATTTGACATTGAACTGAGGGATTAGCAATACGGTTTCTTGTACGTCTGGAATTGTTGTAACTGGCAGACTTGCAAGATGGTTTCTTATGCATCTTGAATAATAGTTTGACATTGAAACTGGCAGATATGCAATACAGTTTCTTGTACTTTTTGAATAATGGTTTGACGTTGAAACTTGCTGACTAGCAATACGGTTTCTTGTATGTTTTGAATAATTGTTTGACATTGTAACTTGCAATACGGTTTCTTGTATGTCTTGAATAATGGTTTGACGTTGTAACTGGCAGATTTGCAATACGGTTTCTTGTACTTTTTAAATAATGGTTTGACGTTGAAACTTGCAGAATTGCATTGCGGTTTATCGTATGTTTTGAATAATGGTTTGACGTTGTAACTGGCAGATTTGCAAGACGGTTGCTTGTAAGTTGTGAGTAATGGTTTGATGTTGAAACTGGCTGACTAGCAATACGGTTTCTTGTACTTTTTAAATAATGGTTTGACGTTGAAACTTGCAGACTAGCAATACGGTTTCTTGTACGTTTTGAATAATTGTTTGACGTTGTAACTTGCATTATGGTTTCTCGTATGTTTTGAATAATGGTTTGACGGTGTAACTGGCAGATTTGCAAGATGGTTTGTTGTACGTTTTGAATAATGGTTTGACGTTGTAACTGGCTGACTAGCAATACGGTTTCTTGTACGTTTTGAATAATGGTTTGACGTTGAAACTGGCAGACTTGCAATACGGTTTCTTGAACGTCTTGAACAATAGTTTGACATTGAAATTGGCTGACTAGCAATACGGTTTTTGTATGTCTTGAATAATGATTTGACATTGAACTGAGGAACTAGCAATACGGTTTCTTGTACATCTGGAATTGTTGTGGCTGGCAGACTTTCTTGTACGTTTTGAATAATGGTTTGACATTGAGCTGACGGACTTGCTTAGACAATCTCAAAATGTCATGTATCTTCTTCAATCATTTATGTCTTTATTCAAACTGTGATTGACAGGCATTTTGCATACATTAGCCGCCATTTTAAACTGATGATTTTTACATGTCGCAGTTCGCTTCGATCGAAAACAAAAACATTTATACATCAAAAGCCCAACGAGATGAGTGTAATTGCTAGAGTACATATTCATGCCCCCGAAAAAGTGTATTTGGAATCACAGCTTGATCTCTAAACATCGTTAATGGCACAATTCCAATTAGCATACTAATTGCGGTGGCCATCTTGCCCCAACTTATAGTATCAGTTACATTTTAACAGAAATAAGACTATTAACCCCATTCATAGTTTGGTCACCTCGTACATGGGCTAGATATAAAATACTTTAGAAATACAGTTCTCTTTATTTTTGACAAACTTTATTATCATAAATAATCATGTTCAGTTTGTGATGTCACGATCTGCTGAGTTGATTGGTTGGTTGCCAACACTCCTCTGTTTTAGAATAATGAGAAAAAAAACATTTCTATCATGTGCAACAATACAATCTAAAATAGTCCATATATACATATATTTAAAATGAATTAAACTTTCAACTGTGCAATGGACAGAGAAGAGGATATCGCTGGGCTGGCTGGATACGGCTGATCTGGTGAGGATACGACTGCAATCATTCTTTTCAGCTGATAATATCAAGATGCAGCTCATGATGTCTTGGTCAACTGATATGGGATCTGTTGTGGAAGCGATGAGGTTGTGGCCATATAAGATCTATTGGTTGATGTTTTTTGTGCTGATAGTGGCTCTAATGCAGGTAATGTTACGGTGACTGTTACTGTGGCTGGTGTTTTTGATGTTGTGGCTGGTGACAATGGCATGGTAGGTGTATGATTGATGTTGCGGTGTTGTCTTGTGATGGGTCTATTGGTGTAGATTTGGAATGATTGGGAGTGAGGGTAAAATGGCGAGGTTGGTGTCGGTATGGTGTGGATTGTAGGTGCTTGGCATTGTGACAATGGTGTGTTGATGATTTGGATGGGGTTGATGCAGTGTTCTCCTAAAAATTCATAGCCCCATTTTTATAAACAGCAATATTACTTTGTAAGTAAAGAATAATGTGAGTGGAACCATTAAAACTAACACAAGTTGCATTTGAATACTGAAACCTTGCGTGGCTGAATAATTAAAATCAACCAATAATCAATGAGAAAAACAATAATCATCCCCCTCCATTTTTACTACCAAAATATTGCACAACTATTTGGCCAATGACTGCAGTTGCTTATTCTATTTCGGCTTCCAGATTTGTGCAAGATTTTTTACCACAAGACAAGATTTTTTGTAGCATCCCCATAATCCTTCTGAATTTTCCATGGTCATCAAAGTCGTATTCTTTCAGAATTGGTCATTTGATATTATTATAATTTGGTTGATGTCTCTCTGTCCATCTGGAGTTGTATCTCAGATCAAATCTGTTCATTCTTTGCATGTGCCTCATACTTTATCTCTGACATATGCACATGCAGTGGTTTACTGATTCAATCCACAGTGGCTGACTGGCAGCCACTTTGTTTTTTTTAAATGTGTTATCTTTGACAGGATTTGTCAATTTGTCAACATTTTGTTGTAACTGGCAGACTTGCAATCTCAATTTGTTGAGATATATGTTCATCATGATTCATTTCATATTCAAATCCAAAATGACCAACTGGCAGCTACATGTATCTTATTTTTTTCTAAATGTATCGTTGACATGGGTTTTTCAAATTATACATGTTAGATTACATGTCCATGACAATTAGTTTTGCAATCGAGTCAAAGGTGGTTGACTGCCTGTAATCGTGCTTTTAAACCATACTTCTATATCTCTATATATGAGTCTGCACAAAGAAAATTCAGTTTGCATACAAAAATGCATGAATAGCATATCTTGTTTAATTTCTGACCATATATTTTATTTTTGGAAGAGTAGTTCCCATGGGGTGTGTGTATGTCATTAGAAATCACTTGTATGTTTTGGCAACAGAAATGAAATGTCAGTGATTTTCGCTTCTTCATATACTTCTCTATGTCTTAACATTAATGTACATGTATATTCTTCTGATCTATGATGAGACAGGTTGTCATGGTATCATATATTATTGTTGATTGAGCTGCAGGTAACATCAATTGGTGATGTCTTTGAGTGTCCTTGACTGAGTCGAGCAGGGATCATGGTAGTCAGAGCATTTCAATATTGTAGTGGTCAGTATTGTCTGATACAATAGACTCAGCCTTGCAGGGACCATGGCAGTCACAGGGCATTTCAATACTGTAGTGGTCAGTATTGTCTGATACAATTGACTCAGCCTGATAGGGACCATGGCAGTCACAGGGCATTTCAATACTGTAGTGGTCAGTATTGTCTGATACAATAGACTCAGCCTGGGAGGGACCATGGCAGTCACAGGGCATTTCAATATTGTAGTGGTCAGTATTGTCTGATACAATAGACTCAGCCTTGCAAGGACCATGGCAGTCATAGGGCATTTCGATACTGTAGTGGTCAGTATTGTCTGATACAATAGACTCGGCCTGATAGGGAACATGGCAGTCACAGGGCATTTCAATACTGTAGTGGTCAGTATTGTCTGATACAATAGACTCAGCCTAGGAGGGACCATGGCAGTCATAGGGCATTTCAATACTGTAGTGGTCAGTGTTGTCTGATACAATAGACTCAGCCTGGGAGGGACCATGGCAGTCACAGGGCATTTCAATATTGTAGTGGTCAGTATTGTCTGATACAATAGACTCAGCCTGGCAGAGACCATGGCAGTCATAGGGCATTTCAATATTGTAGTGGTCAGTATTGTCTGATACAATAGACTCAGCCTGGCATGGACCATGGCAGTCATAGGGCATTTCAATATTGTAGTGGTCAGTATTGTCTGATACAATAGACTCAGCCTATCAGGGACCATGGCAGTCATAGGGCATTTCAATATTGTAGTGGTCAGTGTTGTCTGATACAATAGACTCAGCCTTGCAGGGACCATGGCAGTCACAGGGCATTTCAATATTGTAGTGGTCAGTGTTGTCTGATACAATAGACTCAGCCTGGGAGGGACCATGGCAGTCACAGGGCATTTCAATATTGTAGTGGTCAGTATTGTCTGATACAATAGACTCAGCCTATCAGGGACCATGGCAGTCATAGGGCATTTCAATATTGTAGTGGTCAGTGTTGTCTGATACAATAGACTCAGCCTTGCAGGGACCATGGCAGTCACAGGGCATTTCAATATTGTAGTGGTCAGTGTTGTCTGATACAATAGACTCAGCCTGGGAGGGACCATGGCAGTCACAGGGCATTTCAATATTGTAGTGGTCAGTATTGTCTGATACAATAGACTCAGCCTATCAGGGACCATGGCAGTCATAGGGCATTTCAATATTGTAGTGGTCAGTGTTGTCTGATACAATAGACTCAGCCTGGCAGGGACCATGGCAGTCACAGGGCATTTCAATACTGTAGTGATCAGTATTGTCTGATACAATAGACTCAGCCTTGCAGGGACCATGGCAGTCATAGGGCATTTCGATATTGTAGTGGTCAGTGTTGTCTGATACAATAGACTCAGCCTTGCAAGGACCATGGCAGTCACAGGGCATTTCAATATTGTAGTGGTCAGTATTGTCTGATACGATAGACTCAGCCTGGCAGAGACCATGGCAGTCACAGGGCATTTCAATATTGTAGTGGTCAGTGTTGTCTGATGCAATAGACTCAGCTTGGCATGGACCATGGCAGTCACAGAGCATTTCAATACTGTAGTGGTCAGTATTGTCTGATACAATAGACTCAGCCTGGCATGGACCATGGCAGTCACAGGGCATTTCAATATTGTAGTGGTCAGTGTTGTCTGATACAATAGACTCAGCCTGATAGGGACCATGGCAGTCACAGGGCATTTCAATATTGTAGTGGTCAGTATTGTCTGATACAATTGACTCAGCCTGGCAGGGACCATGGCAGTCACAGGGCATTTCAATATTGTAGGGGCCAGTGTTGTCTGATACAATAGACTCAGCCAAGTAGGGTCCATGGCAGCCAAATTATTTCAATATTGTAGTGGTCAGTGTTGTCTGATACAATAGACTCAGCCTGAGAGGGACCATGGCAGTCACAGGGCATTTCAATATTGTAGTGGTCAGTATTGTCTGATACAATAGACTCAGCCTGAGAGGGACCATGGCAGTCACAGGGCATTTCAATATTGTAGTGGTCAGTGTTGTCTGATACAATAGACTCAGCCTGGGAGGGACCATGGCAGTCATAGGGCATTTCAATACTGTAGTGGTCAGTATTGTCTGATACAATAGACTCAGCCGTGCAGGGACCATGGCAGTCACAGGGCATTTCAATATTGTAGTGGTCAGTGTTGTCTGATACAATAGACTCAGCCTGGCATGGACCATGGCAGTCACAGGGCATTTCAATATTGTAGTGGTCAGTGTTGTCTGATACAATAGACTCAGCCTGGCAGGGACAATGGCAGTCACAGGGCATTTCAATATTGTAGTGGCCAGTGTTGCGTCATACAATAGACTCAGCCTGGCAGGGACCATGGCAGTCATAGGACATTTCAATATTGTAGTGGTCAGTATTGTCTGATACAATAGACTCAGCCTGGGAGGGACCATGGCAGTCACAGGGCATTTCGATATTGCAGTAGTCAGTGTTGTCTGATACAATAAACTCAGCCTATCAGGGACCATGGCAGTCACAAGGCATTTCAATATTGTAGTGGTCAGTGTTGTCTGATACAATAGACTCAGCCTGGCAGGGACCATGGCAGTCACAGAACAGTTCAATATTGTAGTGGTCAGTATTGTCTGATACAATAGACTCAGCCTGGCATGGACCATGGCAGTCAGAGCATTTCACTATTGTAGTGGCCAGTGTTGTCTGATGCAGTAGACTCAGTCTGGCAGAAATCATGGCAGTCACAGGGCATTTCAATATTGTAGTGGTCAGTATTGTCTGATACGATAGACTCAGCCTGGCAGGGACCATGGCAGTCACAGGGCATTTCAATATTGTAGTGGTCAGTATTGTCTGATACAATAGACTCAGCCTTGCAGGGACCATGGCAGTCACAGGGCATTTCAATACTGTAGTGGTCAGTATTGTCTGATACAATTGACTCAGCCTGATAGGGACCATGGCAGTCACAGGGCATTTTAATACTGTAGTGGTCAGTATTGTCTGATACAATAGACACAGCCTGGGAGGGACCATGGCAGTCACAGGGCATTTCAATATTGTAGTGGTCAGTATTGTCTGATACAATAGACTCAGCCTTGCAAGGACCATGGCAGTCATAGGGCATTTCGATACTGTAGTGGTCAGTATTGTCTGATACAATAGACTCGGCCTGATAGGGAACATGGCAGTCACAGGGTATTTCAATACTGTAGTGGTCAGTATTGTCTGATACAATAGACTCAGCCTAGGAGGGACCATGGCAGTCATAGGGCATTTCAATACTGTAGTGGTCAGTGTTGTCTGATACAATAGACTCAGCCTGGGAGGGACCATGGCAGTCACAGGGCATTTCAATATTGTAGTGGTCAGTATTGTCTGATACAATAGACTCAGCCTGGCAGAGACCATGGCAGTCATAGGGCATTTCAATATTGTAGTGGTCAGTATTGTCTGATACAATAGACTCAGCCTGGCATGGACCATGGCAGTCATAGGGCATTTCAATATTGTAGTGGTCAGTATTGTCTGATACAATAGACTCAGCCTATCAGGGACCATGGCAGTCATAGGGCATTTCAATACTGTAGTGGTCAGTATTGTCTGATACAATAGACTCAGCCTATCAGGGACCATGGCAGTCATAGGGCATTTCAATATTGTAGTGGTCAGTGTTGTCTGATACAATAGACTCAGCCTTGCAGGGACCATGGCAGTCACAGGGCATTTCAATATTGTAGTGGTCAGTGTTGTCTGATACAATAGACTCAGCCTGGGAGGGACCATGGCAGTCACAGGGCATTTCAATATTGTAGTGGTCAGTATTGTCTGATACAATAGACTCAGCCTATCAGGGACCATGGCAGTCATAGGGCATTTCAATATTGTAGTGGTCAGTGTTGTCTGATACAATAGACTCAGCCTGGCAGGGACCATGGCAGTCACAGGGCATTTCAATACTGTAGTGATCAGTATTGTCTGATACAATAGACTCAGCCTTGCAGGGACCATGGCAGTCATAGGGCATTTCGATATTGTAGTGGTCAGTGTTGTCTGATACAATAGACTCAGCCTTGCAAGGACCATGGCAGTCACAGGGCATTTCAATATTGTAGTGGTCAGTATTGTCTGATACGATAGACTCAGCCTGGCAGAGACCATGGCAGTCACAGGGCATTTCAATATTGTAGTGGTCAGTGTTGTCTGATGCAATAGACTCAGCTTGGCATGGACCATGGCAGTCACAGAGCATTTCAATACTGTAGTGGTCAGTATTGTCTGATACAATAGACTCAGCCTGGCATGGACCATGGCAGTCACAGGGCATTTCAATATTGTAGTGGTCAGTGTTGTCTGATACAATAGACTCAGCCTGATAGGGACCATGGCAGTCACAGGGCATTTCAATATTGTAGTGGTCAGTATTGTCTGATACAATTGACTCAGCCTGGCAGGGACCATGGCAGTCACAGGGCATTTCAATATTGTAGGGGCCAGTGTTGTCTGATACAATAGACTCAGCCAAGTAGGGTCCATGGCAGCCAAAGTATTTCAATATTGTAGTGGTCAGTGTTGTCTGATACAATAGACTCAGCCTGAGAGGGACCATGGCAGTCACAGGGCATTTCAATATTGTAGTGGTCAGTATTGTCTGATACAATAGACTCAGCCTGAGAGGGACCATGGCAGTCACAGGGCATTTCAATATTGTAGTGGTCAGTGTTGTCTGATACAATAGACTCAGCCTGGGAGGGACCATGGCAGTCATAGGGCATTTCAATACTGTAGTGGTCAGTATTGTCTGATACAATAGACTCAGCCGTGCAGGGACCATGGCAGTCACAGGGCATTTCAATATTGTAGTGGTCAGTGTTGTCTGATACAATAGACTCAGCCTGGCATGGACCATGGCAGTCACAGGGCATTTCAATATTGTAGTGGTCAGTGTTGTCTGATACAATAGACTCAGCCTGGCAGGGACAATGGCAGTCACAGGGCATTTCAATATTGTAGTGGCCAGTGTTGCGTCATACAATAGACTTAGCCTGGCAGGGACCATGGCAGTCATAGGACATTTCAATATTGTAGTGGTCAGTATTGTCTGATACAATAGACTCAGCCTGGGAGGGACCATGGCAGTCACAGGGCATTTCGATATTGCAGTAGTCAGTGTTGTCTGATACAATAAACTCAGCCTATCAGGGACCATGGCAGTCACAAGGCATTTCAATATTGTAGTGGTCAGTGTTGTCTGATACAATAGACTCAGCCTGGCAGGGACCATGGCAGTCACAGAACAGTTCAATATTGTAGTGGTCAGTATTGTCTGATACAATAGACTCAGCCTGGCATGGACCATGGCAGTCAGAGCATTTCAATATTGTAGTGGCCAGTGTTGTCTGATGCAGTAGACTCAGTCTGGCAGAAATCATGGCAGTCACAGGGCATTTCAATATTGTAGTGGTCAGTATTGTCTGATACGATAGACTCAGCCTGGCAGGGACCATGGCAGTCACAGGGCATTTCAATATTGTAGTGGTCAGTATTGTCTGATACGATAGACTCAGCCTGGCAGGGACCATGGCAGTCACAAAGCATTTCAATATTGTAGTGGTCAGTATTGTCTGATACGATAGACTCAGCCTGGCAGGGACCATGGCAGTCACAGGGCATTTCAATATTGTAGTAGTCAGTGTTGTCTGATGCAGTAGACTCAGCCTGGCATGGACCATGGCAATCATAGGGCATTTCAATATTGTAGTAGTCAGTGTTGTCTGATACAGTTGACTCAGCCTGGCAGAGACCATGGCAGTCACAGGGCATTTCAATATTGTAGTGGTCAGTATTGTCTGATACGATAGACTCAGCCTGGCAGGGACCATGGGAGTCACAGGGCATTTCAATATTGTAGTAGTCAGTGTTGTCTGATGCAGTAGACTCAGCCTGGCATGGACCATGGCAGTCATAGGGCATTTCAATATTGTCGTGGCCAGTGTTGTCTGATACAATAGACTTAGCCTGGCAGGGATCATGGCAGTCACAGGGCATTTCAATATTGTAGTGGTCAGTATTGTCTGATACGATAGACTCAGCCTGGCAGGGACCATGGCAGTCACAGGGCATTTCAATATTGTAGTGGTCAGTATTGTCTGATACGATAGACTCAGCCTGGCAGAGACCATGGCAGTCACAGGGCATTTCAATATTGTAGTAGTCAGTGTTGTCTGATGCAGTAGACTCAGCCTGGCATGGACCATGGCAGTCATAGGGCATTTCAATATTGTAGTAGTCAGTGTTGTCTGATACAGTTGACTCAGCCAGGCAGAGACCATGGCAGTCACAGGGCATTTCAATATTGTAGTGGTCAGTATTGTCTGATACGATAGACTCAGCCTGGCAGGGACCATGGGAGTCACAGGGCATTTCAATATTGTAGTAGTCAGTGTTGTCTGATGCAGTAGACTCAGCCTGGCATGGACCATGGCAGTCATAGGGCATTTCAATATTGTAGTGGCCAGTGTTGTCTGATACAATTGACTCAGCCTGGCAAGGACCATGGCAGTCACATGGCATTTCAATATTGTAGTGGTCAGTATTGTCTGATACGATAGACTCAGCCTGGCATGGACCATGGCAGTCACATGGCATTTCAATATTGTAGTGACCAGTGTTGCGTGATACAATAGACTCAGCCTGGCAGGGATCATGGCAGTCACATGGCATTTTAATATTGTAGTGGCCAGTGTTGTCTGATACAATAGACTCAGCCAAGTAGGGACCATGGCAGTCAGAGCATTTCAATACTGTAGTGGTCAGTATTGTCTGATAGAATAGACTCAGCCAAGTAGGGACCATGGCAGTCACAGGGCATTTCAATATTGTAGTGGTCAGTATTGTCTGATACAATAGACTGAGCCTGAGAGGGACCATGGCAGTCACAGGGTATTTCAATATTGTAGTGGTCAGTATTGTCTGATACAATAGACTTAGCCTGGCAGGGATCATGGCAGTCACAGGGCATTTCAATATTGTAGTGGTCAGTATTGTCTGATACGATAGACTCAGCCTGGCAGGGACAATGGCAGTCACAGGGCATTTCAATATTGTAGTGGCCAGTGTTGCGTCATACAATAGACTCAGCCTGGCAGGGACCATGGCAGTCACAGGGCATTTCAATATTGTAGTGGCCAGTGTTGTCTGATACAATTGACTCAGCCTGGCAGGGACCATGGCAGTCACAGGGCATTTCAATATTGCAGTAGTCAGTGTTGTCTGATGTAGTAGACTCAGCCTGGCATGGACCATGGCAGTCATAGGGCATTTCAATATTGTAGTGACCAGTGTTGCGTGATACAATAGACTCAGCCTGGCAGGGATCATGGCAGTCACATGGCATTTCGATATTGTAGTGGCCAGTGTTGTCTGATACAATTGACTCAGCCTGGCAGGGACCATGGCAGTCACAGGGCATTTCAATATTGTAGTGGCCAGTGTTGTCTGATGCAGTAGACTCAGTCTGGCAGAAATCATGGCAGTCACAGGGCATTTCAATATTGTAGTGGTCAGTATTGTCTGATACGATAGACTCAGCCTGGCAGGGACCATGGCAGTCACAGGGCATTTCAATATTGTAGTAGTCAGTGTTGTCTGATGCAGTAGACTCAGCCTGGCATGGACCATGGCAGTCATAGGGCATTTCAATATTGTAGTAGTCAGTGTTGTCTGATACAGTTGACTCAGCCTGGCAGAGACCATGGCAGTCACAGGGCATTTCAATATTGTAGTGGTCAGTATTGTCTGATACGATAGACTCAGCCTGGCAGGGACCATGGGAGTCACAGGGCATTTCAATATTGTAGTAGTCAGTGTTGTCTGATGCAGTAGACTCAGCCTGGCATGGACCATGGCAGTCATAGGGCATTTCAATATTGTCGTGGCCAGTGTTGTCTGATACAATAGACTTAGCCTGGCAGGGATCATGGCAGTCACAGGGCATTTCAATATTGTAGTGGTCAGTATTGTCTGATACGATAGACTCAGCCTGGCAGGGACCATGGCAGTCACAGGGCATTTCAATATTGTAGTGGTCAGTATTGTCTGATACGATAGACTCAGCCTGGCAGAGACCATGGCAGTCACAGGGCATTTCAATATTGTAGTAGTCAGTGTTGTCTGATGCAGTAGACTCAGCCTGGCATGGACCATGGCAGTCATAGGGCATTTCAATATTGTAGTAGTCAGTGTTGTCTGATACAGTTGACTCAGCCAGGCAGAGACCATGGCAGTCACAGGGCATTTCAATATTGTAGTGGTCAGTATTGTCTGATACGATAGACTCAGCCTGGCAGGGACCATGGGAGTCACAGGGCATTTCAATATTGTAGTAGTCAGTGTTGTCTGATGCAGTAGACTCAGCCTGGCATGGACCATGGCAGTCATAGGGCATTTCAATATTGTAGTGGCCAGTGTTGTCTGATACAATTGACTCAGCCTGGCAAGGACCATGGCAGTCACAGGGCATTTCAATATTGTAGTGGTCAGTATTGTCTGATACGATAGACTCAGCCTGGCATGGACCATGGCAGTCACATGGCATTTCAATATTGTAGTGACCAGTGTTGCGTGATACAATAGACTCAGCCTGGCAGGGATCATGGCAGTCACATGGCATTTTAATATTGTAGTGGCCAGTGTTGTCTGATACAATAGACTCAGCCAAGTAGGGACCATGGCAGTCAGAGCATTTCAATACTGTAGTGGTCAGTATTGTCTGATAGAATAGACTCAGCCAAGTAGGGACCATGGCAGTCACAGGGCATTTCAATATTGTAGTGGTCAGTATTGTCTGATACAATAGACTGAGCCTGAGAGGGACCATGGCAGTCACAGGGTATTTCAATATTGTAGTGGTCAGTATTGTCTGATACAATAGACTTAGCCTGGCAGGGATCATGGCAGTCACAGGGCATTTCAATATTGTAGTGGTCAGTATTGTCTGATACGATAGACTCAGCCTGGCAGGGACAATGGCAGTCACAGGGCATTTCAATATTGTAGTGGCCAGTGTTGCGTCATACAATAGACTCAGCCTGGCAGGGACCATGGCAGTCACAGGGCATTTCAATATTGTAGTGGCCAGTGTTGTCTGATACAATTGACTCAGCCTGGCAGGGACCATGGCAGTCACAGGGCATTTCAATATTGCAGTAGTCAGTGTTGTCTGATGTAGTAGACTCAGCCTGGCATGGACCATGGCAGTCATAGGGCATTTCAATATTGTAGTGACCAGTGTTGCGTGATACAATAGACTCAGCCTGGCAGGGATCATGGCAGTCACATGGCATTTCGATATTGTAGTGGCCAGTGTTGTCTGATACAATTGACTCAGCCTGGCAGGGACCATGGCAGTCACAGGGCATTTCAATATTGTAGTGGCCAGTGTTGTCTGATACAATTGACTCAGCCTGGCAGGGACCATGGCAGTCACAGGGCATTTCAATATTGTAGTGGCCAGTGTTGTCTGATACAATTGACTCAGCCTGGCAGGGACCATGGCAGTCAGAGCATTTCAATATTGTAGTGGCCAGTGTTGTCTGATACAATTGACTCAGCCTGAGAGGGACCATGGCAGTCACAGGGTATTTCAATACTGTAGTGGTCAGTATTGTCTGATAGAATAGACTCAGCCAAGTAGGGACCATGGCAGTCACTGGGCATTTCAATATTGTAGTGGTCAGTATTGTCTGATACAATAGATTTAGCCTGAGAGGGACCATGGCAGTCACAGGGTATTTCAATATTGTAGTGGTCAGTATTGTCTGATACAATAGACTTAGCCTGAGAGGGACCATGGCAGTCACAAGGCATTTCAATATTGTAGTGGTCAGTGTTGCGTGATGCAATAGACTCGGCCAAGCAGAGACCATGGCAGTTGTTGATCAACTGAGTGAGTGAGCAAGAATACATACTTTATAACTTGTGGTAAAAGTGTTAGTGATTTATTCTTTGGGAGTTCATCAGTTTTATATCAGGTTATCAAGGTTATCAACCTTGTATCTTGTGTTATAAAAATGATTGGATCCAGGCTTCAAACCTTTTCTTCTTTGTCGTCATTGATGCTAATTGTTATTGCTATGTTCACACCACATAGAAATATTTGCATTAGAACATAGGCTTAAATACAGGAATTTGTTAGTCTGTGCTCAGATGCACTTTAAAATCAGAGACTTATGGATTGAATTCTGTGTGTTTGTCCATGCCTGCATCCATACTTATATCTTGGACATGTCTGGACCGATTACATTCAAAATTCACACATACATCATACATAATATTATACATATGTACATGAATTTGTTTCATGATCTGTTTCAAGATGACTGAATTGGAGCTCATCGGATTGCATCACAGCCCAATTATTGTTCAATCTGTTTGAGCCTCTGCGAATTTAGTGACAAATACTGCATAAAAGGAGATTATCAGATAGCCTGGGTCCTGTTGGCCTAGGAAGTGACACCTGCATTCATTGTAAAGTGTAGGGCAACTGCAGCTCTGAACATTTATGAGTCTCAAAGACAAATTATTGCTCAATCTGTTTCTCTGTCTGACAAGTTGGCTACAAATACAACATGAAGTATATATTTTTAGGAGGACACTGCTTTATTGGCTTAGATGGTATCGTTGATAGCACAGATGGTTGGATGATAGCACACATTGTGGTGATGAAAGCAGGTTTGTGTTTTTGTGGCAGGGATGGTGAGTGGGGGGCAATGGGAGGTATGTGTTACAGTCAAACCTGTGTTAGTATCAGTAATTTTCAACATCATTCATGGCTAGATATACACAGGTTTGACTGTTCAATAATGCAGCTGGGTTGATGACATGAGTGGATTAACAATGGGGTTGATGGTAGTGGAGTATGGGTGAGGATGTGAGTGGTGATGGTGATTGCGATTGTTGTTCTTGACATGAATGAGTTGGTTGGTTTGTTTATTACTGTTCTAGACGTTCTTGTCTTGCCAAAAGTTGATGCTATTCTTGAAGTTGGTTGTTTTGTTGCATTTTTAACTGATGTCAATTTTTCTGCTGCTGTTGGAAGTTCTTGTGTTTGCAGGGGTTGTTGCTATTTCTCAGAAAAAAGAAAATAACAAAAAAATTGAAAAACACAAAAAAAATTTCAAGAAAGCTGTTTTAGAATTGGTAAGTATTTCAGATCAGTTATTAAATTGTTTTACCTATTTTCCACTGTGACTCTCATCATAATTACTCCAGTTCACTGTAATCAGTGTGACTCTCATCATAATTACTCCAGTTCACTGTAATCAGTGTGACTCTCATCATAATTACTCTAGTTCACTGTAGTCAGTGTGACTCTCATCATAATTACTCCAGTTCACTGTAATCAGTGTGACTCTCATCATAATTACTCCAGTTCACTGTAATCACTGACTCTCATCATAATTACTCCAGTTCACTGTAGTCAGTGTGACTCTCATCATAATTACTCCAGTTCACTGTAATCACTGACTCTCATCATAATTACTCCAGTTTACTGTAATCAGTGTGACTCTCATCATAATTACTCCAGTTCACTGTAATCAGTGTGACTCTCATCATAATTACTCCAGTTCACTGTAATCACTGTGACTCTCATCATAATTACTCCAGTTCACTGTAATCACTGACTCTCATCATAATTACTCCAGTTCACTGTAATCAGTGTGACTCTCATCATAATTACTCCAGTTCACTGTAATCACTGTGACTCTCATCATAATTACTCCAGTTCACTGTAATCACTGACTCTCATCATAATTACTCCAGTTTACTGTAATCAGTGTGACTCTCATCATAATTACTCCAGTTCACTGTAATCAGTGTGACTCTCATCATAATTACTCTAGTTCACTGTAATCACTGACTCTCATTATAATTACTCCAGTTTACTGTAATCAGTGTGACTCTCATCATAATTACTCCAGTTCACTGTAATCACTGTGACTCTCATCATAATTACTCCAGTTCACTGTAATCACTGTGACTCTCATCATAATTACTCCAGTTCACTGTAATCACTGACTCTCATCATAATTACTCCAGTTTACTGTAATCAGTGTGACTCTCATCATAATTACTCCAGTTCACTGTAATCAGTGTGACTCTCATCATAATTACTCCAGTTCACTGTAATCACTGTGACTCTCATCATAATTACTCCAGTTCACTGTAATCACTGTGACTCTCATCATAATTACTCCAGTTCACTGTAATCACTGACTCTCATCATAATTACTCCAGTTTACTGTAATCAGTGTGACTCTCATCATAATTACTCCAGTTCACTGTAATCAGTGTGACTCTCATCATAATTACTCCAGTTCACTGTAATCAGTGTGACTCTCATCATAATTACTCCAGTTCACTGTAATCACTGTGACTCTCATCATAATTACTCCAGTTCACTGTAATCACTGTAACTCTCATCATAATTACGGTACTCCAGTTCACTGTAATCAGTGTGACTCTCATCATAATTACTCCAGTTCTCTGTAATCAGTGTGACTCTCATCATAATTACTCCAGTTCACTGTAATCACTGTGACTCTCATCATAATTACTCCAGTTCACTGTAATCACTGTGACTCTCATCATAATTACTCCAGTTCACTGTATGTAATCACTGTAATCCTTTTTAGCTCCGCTGTTGACTTTGTCGAGCAGAGCTTATCATATGAGTGATTGTCCGTTGTCGTCTGTCGTCATCCGTGTCAATGTTTTACTTTTTCGACTTCTTATTGAAAACTACAAGTCTGAATGCTTTGATATTGGTGTATATGTACCTTGGGTAGACCTCTCTTAGGTTTTTTCATTTCATGATATCTTCAGTTCTCTAATTTTGGTGAATATTTTTATCATTTTTGGTAAAAAATGATATTTTCGACTTCTTGTTAAAAACCACAAGTCTGATTGCTTTTATATTACATTTATAGGTACTACATGTGGTCCTCTTTCAGATTTGTTTGTGGTGATATCTTCAATTCTTTAATTTTGGTCATTTTTGGTGAAAAGTAATATTTTTGAATTTTTGTTGAAAACAGCAAGTCGCATTGCTCTGATACTATACATATTGTTCATTTTCTAATGATATCTTTATTTGAAATGTGCATTGCTAACAGCAGAGCTATCTCAGCCGACAGGTTGCTTGTTTCCATTTAAGGTTGACATGCAGTTTACCTGACAGGTATTTTAATTAGTTAATTAGGAAACCAAGATGACCATAAAACTATATATTTTCAGAAAGCTTATTGTATGAATTTTAAAATTTTGTAAGTATTTTTTTTATGGACACTGTAGTTTGAAATATGCACAAAAATGAGTTTTTTTGGTCAAAAGTCATTTAAAAAAAATTAGCTTCTAAACCATGCTTCTGTTTCCTGTCAAAATTTGTTTATGGGTACATCTGTTTACTATGAAGAAAACGCCGTCTTGAAAACTGTCTTCCAGTTGTCAATTTTTCAGGGCAGAAACTCAAATTTCACTACTTCAAGTTTATCCATAAATTAACACCCAGGCTAGTTGTCTGTACGATTGTTTTAACACTGTTCAACCAGAAACAATGCCCCCACAGCGTTTTGAAGATAAACAATTTCAAAACAAAAGGTCAAAGCGTCAAGGAGCTATTTTTTTTAAAGTTCTGGGATGTGTACTAAAAAGAAGCTGAGATAATTGCTAATTTGCATAACAATTTCACTCAGTAAGAAGTTTGCTAATGCTCATAATTAAAATGGCTGTAACAGTTCCAAATTTAAATGTATTATCGTTTGTGTTAAGTTAAATATAGTGCATAATACGGAGATCCCATCATTTCTTTTTTTCACCCACGAACCTGCATCTCTACCTTAAGATGCTTCATAGAAACATTAATAAATTTAACATAAAATTCTGCATAGGCAGTATTCGGATCAGAGCATTCATAAACAGATCGCCATAAAGTAGTGCTTAAATCGGCCAAGAAGGCCTCTGAATTAAAGTTTTGGAAGTCGTATTTGTAAATACCGATTTTTTGTCTGAAAACATATTTAAAATTTTTAAGGATACTAAAAATTGGATAATGATCACTAATTAGGATCGTGCCACTTTGAATAAAGTGATCAGTGATATTTGTTACTAAATGGTCGATTGTTGTGCTGGATTGTTGAAAAACAGGTTAAATTATAAGCATTGAGCAGTGTGAGATAGTTAGTAACAGGTGTGGTATTATGTGCCGTGTCAATGTTGAATTACGTAGCCAATGGGTATATTCTTTTTCGAATTATCCAATTAAAATTAACATGAAATATCCTTCAATTTTTCTCTACTTTTTGTATGTTACTAAGATGCGAATAACTGAAATACTAGTACCGGTACCTTCTGTTTCAATTTTTATGGGCCTATTAGATAATAAATAAAACGAGGCCAATAGTCAAGAACGATACATTGGTGTTAGATGCTCAGTGACGATCAAATGGTAAATAAAGGTTTAAACAATAATTTTAATAATTTAATAAAAAATGGCAGTTTGAAAAAAAAAATGTTTTATTTACAATCTTTGCAGAATCCATTTTCATATATAAAATATATTTTTGTTTTTCAGAATAACTGATTAATACCATATCATGGTGCTACACAGAACTACCAGCAGAGGTGAGCTGACATGTGGAAATGTGTTTTCAATGTGCAGGCGCAAATTTAAAGAGTTTGTTATTCTCATTTTGGTTTTTGTAATATTTGTGCTGGCTTCGCATGATGATCAGTGTCAAAGTGAAAAATACTTGCATGAGGAAAGCAAAGCATATCCACCCTTAGAACGAGAAATATCATTTCAAGAAAACTACTGCAAATATGAAAGGTCATCTGACGACGACATATTGTTGACTTTGAGTAAAGAATGTCAGATTCCTGAAGCCGAGACGTTAGATTGTTACCCAGAACCCGGTGTGAGCAAGAAAAACTGTGTTACCGCTGCGATTGAGGAGTAAGTACGAACCATATGTACAAAAGAAGGTTGAATTATTCCAGAATGGTATAAAAAAGTACATTTTGATGGACTCTGGATTGTGAGTTATACATATTTTTACAATACACTGCTAGTATTTTCTAATGAGACAAAATACAGCAAGAAAGTGTAAAACAGTGTTTTCAGTAGTCGGGATAGTAATAAAAGTACAATGGTCAAATTTGCTATCATGCAGGTATATCTTTTAGACAAACATTGTATATGTATATATTCACATATATCTAAACTTTCTAATGTTGTATATTATACTATGCATTAAATGAGAATGTTTGAATCACAGATAAATTTTTAACTCGTTTATTCCCTGTTAGGATATCGACATACTAGATGTACCATTATCACTTGCACAAGGGGTGCAAAGTTGCGCATAAAAAAGTCAACAATGACATTCATTGTTTGTGATCTGTCACCTAACCATTTTTTTCACAAACCATGTACTTTTGTTTACATTGAGGTGCTCTTTTGAGACTGAGGATTTCTTGTGATTAATGGAGCAGAATGTCTTCAACACATTTCATTTTCTCATACCTTTCTTAATAACAATTGCTTATTTATCTGCTTATTTAATTGCTTATTTATCTTTCCATTTAATTCTAAAAACTCTAATAATATCATAATTACTGTAAGTTATTCTTCTTCAATAACGAGACGCAATCTTGTCGTTGTAGGATATGAATGAACCAGTTCAGTTTGGCAATGGATCATTGATTGGTTGTCCTCAATCTAAGTACTATTATCCACCCATATACACCAGGTAGGTACTGTGAACTGTTTATATTTTCACTACTAGAAATTATCATGATTTCATGATTTGTAAAGAAATAATTCCGTGAAAGTCACTGACAATCTGTGTTGTAGGACACCAGAGTAAATTTTCACTGCTGCATTATTTTGCAAAATTTAAAACCCACTGAATATGCCTGAAATGATAAATTAGCAAAATTTAAACCTAGTGAAAATTAGTCATTTTACAGTATTGAAGTGCTTATAATCAGTGCGAAACGTTTTTCATTGCCTTTTCAGCCCTCTTATCTCAGGAATAATGCAAAATTTGCACTTGGGCAGTAGCTTGATGCATCAACCTCCACTACACATCGGTTGATACGATAACCGTACTGCCTTTAATAATTTGTTCATACTTTGCTGTATTCCTGTCATAACCTCATAATATAATGCTGATTTACTTATTTTTAATAGGCATATTTGAGGGCATATTGAAAGCTTTCACACTGTGTGCTTCATCAGATCAGTACAAGTCAAAACATTATGATGTACATAGCTTGTATGGACTGACAGAGATGAGTGAGTATATATCGTTATTCCATTTTGATATTGTAGCAATTTATGTAGGTTTCAAAACCATACTGTGTAAAATACTTTACTTTTGCTTTGAATTAATTTTCGCTATTTTCGCTGAAGGAATGATTCAGTGAAAATAAAATCCAGGAAATATACTTTTTTTTCTATATTTTGCATCCAATTTTGCATTCAACTTGTCAAAAATCTGTGAAGATTAATTCCATACAAAAAAAAAAAAAAAATCTTTTCAGGGAAAATTATTTCCTGCTAAAATAAAGTGTTGTACAGTATTTGGAATTAGTATTGAAGTGTGGGGTAACATAGGCATGGCACCCATGAATATACTTCTCTCTATATTTAGAAAATCAATCTTTTTACAAGGGATGGCATGCTTGTATTTTAAACTCTTATAATCAATACAAAACATGAACAAGCAAGGTTTAGGTTTTTAACTCAACAGGCTGCCAACAATTATACAAATTAGCTACCAAAAATTATTAAAATGCTTTGGTCTACACAGCTGATATCGATAGTGCACATGTATTGAATTGACCTCTGTCAGACTAGTTCATATTGTGGCGATATCTTCAATATTTTTGTGATATTTGTTAAAAAAGGCTATTTTCCACTTCTACTTGAAAACTACCAGCTCAATTACTTTGATACTAGCTGGGGGTCCATAGCTCTTTTAGTGTTGGTCTTTAGTTTTTGTGATGGTATTTTAGTCATTTCTGATTCATTTTGCGTTATTAATTTGTTATTTTCAGACATTAGGGTTTTTATGGACACTTGTGTAACACAAACATGTTGTTACAACAACCATGGAGCTATTTAAAACATGAAACCACTTGTTCTAGTAAATCATTAAAAAGGGTAGCAATACAGTGCAAATTATTTTTTCCTTTCACCTAGTTTTGAGATGCATGTATAAAATATGGTACTACTTTTTAGCTCCACTGTTAAAGATGACAGGCAGGACGGTTGGTATAGATGATTGCCCATTGTCTCATGTCACCTTTTTTCCAAACAACTTCTTCTTGAACACTAGCCAAATTGCTCTCATCCTAGGTACATAATGTTCCTTTGGTGAGATTTAATCATTTCATGACAATGTCTTCAATTCTCTATTCTTAGCTTCGCTGTTGACTTTGTCGAGGGGTGCTTATCATACGAGTGATTGTCCGATTGCTTTGATATTCGATATATAGGTGCTACACGTGGACCTCTCTCATTTGTTCATTTTGTAATGATATCTTTAATTCTTTAATTTTGGTGAATATTTTTGTCTTTTTTGGTAAAAAGTGATATTTTTGACTTCTTGTTGAAAACCACAAGTCCGATGCTTTTATATTACATATATACTTACTACTTGTGGACTTCTTTCAGATTTGTTAATTTCATGGTGATATCTTTAATTATCTAATTTTGAGATGCATGTATAAAATACGGTACTGCTTTTTAGCTCCACTGTTAAAGATGACAGGCAGGACTGTTGGTATAGATGATTGCCCGTTGTCTCACGTCACCTTTTTTCCAAACAACTTCTTCTTGAACACTAGCCAAATTGCTCTCATCCTAGGTACATAATGTTCCTTTGGTGAGATTTAATCATTTCAATAAAACGAGGCCATATGTCAAGAACGATACATGGGTGTTAGATGCTCAGTGACGACCAAATGGTAAATAAAGGTTTAAACAATAATTTAATAAAAAATGGCAGTTTGAAAAAAAAAATGTTTTATTTATAATCTTAATTAATTTTCAGCTTTTCCACTGATATTTCGAGTTCTAATTATCACATTTCAATGAATCTAGAACTATGCAGAGACCCAATTAGTTTTCGGTAAATATTTATGAATATTAATCACCTAATTTGCATAACTAACCAATTTTCACACTGATATCTCAAGTGCTAATCATCACATTTCAATGAAACTTTGTACATGGATGCTGTAGGACAATATACAGTCCTGATTAATTGTGGGTTAAAATCTGCACATATTAATTACCTAATTTGTATAATTGACCAACTTTGAGCTATCACACTGATATCTAAAGTACTAATTATTCCATTTCAATGAAACTTAGTACAATGATGCTCTAAGACAATGTACAAAGCTGATTAGTTTGGGGTTAAAATCTGTTCATATTAATTCCCTAATTAGCATAATAATTCATAATTTTTTGGTTCTAATCACATTTCAATAAAACTTGATACATAGATGGTCTGTTACATTGTGCAGACCTCATTAGTTTTACAATCTGTTCATATTAATTTTATGATTTGCCTAAATAGTTTTCAGCTTTTCCATCAATATCTCAAGGACAAGTATTTTCAAATTATTTTTTAACGTGTTTCCAATACTCTCAGCACATGGGAGTTCTTTCTAAGCTTTCTTTGATTAGTAATTTTAGTCAAAACAATAATATTTTATAGTAAGATTATTCAATACCACAAGATACATATTCAATGTTTATTATATGCTTCCGATACATGTATTATCTTGTAAGCCTAATTAAGGCTGCTGCCCAATATAAAACATTTTTTTAGGAGAAGGGTCTAAAACTAAAAATGTGCCCTCAATCTTCTGATTTATTTGTTTCTTTTGTTTATATGCACAGGTTTAATTGTGGCATTGGTCCACTAATGTCTGCTGATCAATTCATACAGCTGTCAAGTTCACTGGCATCTAAGTACATATATGGACTTGGTGAACACCGTGGTAGTTTTCTACATGTCAACTGGTCTAGATATGCTTTCTGGAGCAGGAATGTTTTCTACGCTGTAAGTACAATGTAATGTGGACTACAGAGGGCGCTGTTAATAGATTTGTGTTTAATCTGACTTGAAAACTGGAAAATATTAATGATATTTATTTATTTTCCCATTATTTAGGAAAATTTAAACTTGTATAGTGTTCATCCATTCTATCTGTCTATTGAAGATGATGGCAATGCACATGGTGTGTTCTTACTCAACAGAAATGCTATGGGTATGTATGATAGTTGTATATTCTCTGAGAAATTGTCATGGAACTGTTAACCTTTTCACCACCAGTTCCCTCTTTTCATCACCAATTCACAAAATAGTCCAGTTTATAGTCTGCATTTTCCGTCAGAAGGTTAGGACAAAATTAGCCAACATTTTTGAGTGAAAACTGAAAATTGACTCAAACTTTGTCTGTTGGCTCTGAAATTAGAATATAAGAAAAAAAGTGCAGAAAATTTGGTTGAGAAAGTCTGATGTTGAAAAGGTTTAGAAGTTAAGATAGAACAATCCTCAATTTTGTATATTATACTATTTTTTTACAATTCACTATGCAACATATACATTGTACTTCCTGAGTATAATCCTTCATAATCTGGAAAAACATAAAAATTACTTTGAAGTCACACTAATTGAAAGGACTGTGGTTACAAAGCAATGGATATGAACCTTACGCATTAAAATTTTGTGTCAAATAAACAACACATATTTGACCCAATTGCAACTTGTATCAAGTGCATGATTCTCAAACATTAGTTTATTTTCATGATGTATCATTGTGTTCAACCAAAATGTTTATCGTAAAAAATTTTTTTTGCTTCGTTGACTGCATGGTCAGCAAGTTCTAACTAAAAATGCTACATAAATTGGTTTCCACCCTCCTTATGGCTCCTTCATTTATTTATGTATTAACCTTATTAACTAACGAGATCTAATGTTACCCTAGCCATATCAAATTATTCCTTTGTTTACTGTTTTCAGATCCACATGGAGGACTATTGGTGGTGTTTTAGATTATGTCTTCCTTGGACCCAGCCTTGACCAAGTAATACAGCAATACACTGAAGTGATTGGAAGAACATTTATGCCACCGTATTGGGGTTTGGGATTCCACCTGTGTAGATGGGGATATGAAGCTGTTGATGGTACAAGGAAAGTCACTGACAGAATGAGAAATGCCAAAATACCACAGGTATTGTTATGTTAGACTTTTTATCAGTAGATGGCTTGTGTCATAATTTTTCTAATAATTTTTGTACTTCTCATCAAACTTAAAAATGTTTATTAATTGTTTATGTTTAAAGATAATTCTCATGAATATTTAAATTTACTTCTCTGAACTAGGATGTACAGTGGAATGACATTAACTACGCTGTAGCCTACAAAGATTGCACTTTAAATAAGAAAGTATTTGGGGATTTACCAAAATTCATTGATGAACTTCATAACAATGGCCAACACTATATACATATCGTGGTAAGTTGGGGATTCAGTATTTTTTAACCCATGCATGTGTATAAGTGTAAAATGTCATAGGAAATGTAATTCATATACTGATCAGGCTCTACACTAAATGGTCATACAAATAGTTTTGATTTATCAAAATAATTTGGGATTCCAGTAGATTATTATGTCATTGTAATTTTGATTGGACAATGCATCATATATTCAAATCAACTTTTGGAAGCTGGTTACATAATTTAGACTTAACTAAAACATGTTTGACTCAAACCAAAAATTTCTACATATTATTCACCAATCCATTAGCATACAAACTAAGAAGTGTACCCTCAATTCGCTCAGTCTCTGGAATAGGGATTTCAAATAACACTTCCTACACAATTCAAGAGCTTTTGATCTTGACATGGTAATACTAAAGTTCAGAGCTTATTGTTTTGTTTGTTTTGATTGAAAGGATCCTGGTATTGCCGCTGACAGTGCCCCTGGTACATTCGATCTTGGTAAAAAAATGGACATCTTAAACTGAATGGAAAATACATAGAAGGAAAGGTATGTATTCTATGCAAAGAAATGTTATTTACATTATTTTTTGTATTTTTTGATTATGTTGACATGACGCACATGTTTGTTATTTTTGTTTTAAGGTTTGGACCAATGTTACCGTGTTTCCAGACTTTATAAATCCTAGAACTAGTGAATGGTGGTACCAGATGATTTCAGAATGGTATAAAAAAAGTACATTTTGATAGACTCTGGATTGTGAGTTATACATATTTTTACAATACACTGCTAGTATTTTCTAATGAGACAAAATACAGCAAGAAAGTGTAAAACAGTGTTTTCAGTAGTCGGGATAGTAATAAAAGTACAATGGTCAAATTTGCTATCATGCAGGTATATCTTTTAAACAAACATTGTATATGTATATATTCACATATATCTAAACTTTCTGATGTTGGATATTGGTTGCTATGCATTAAATGAGAATGTTTGAATCACAGATAAATTTTTAACTCGTTTATTCCCTGTTAGGATATCGACATACTAGATGTACCATTATCACTTGCACAAGGGGTGCAAAGTTGCGCATAAAAAAGTCAACAATGACATTCATTGTTTGTGATCTGTCACCTAACCATTTTTTTCACAAACCATGTACTTTTGTTTACATTGAGGTGCTCTTTTGAGACTGAGGATTTCTTGTGATTAATGGAGCAGAATATCTTCAACACATTTCATTTTCTCATACCTTTCTTAATAACAATTGCTTATTTATCTGCTTATTTAATTGCTTATTTATCTTTCCATTTAATTCTAAAAACTCTAATAATATCATAATTACTGTAAGTTATTCTTCTTCAATAACGAGACACAATCTTGTCGTTGTAGGATATGAATGAACCAGTTCAGTTTGGCAATGGATCATTGATTGGTTGTCCTCAATCTAAGTATGATTATCCACCATATACACCAGGTAGGTACCGTGAACTGTTTATATTTTCACTACTAGAAATTATCATGATTTCATGATTTGTAAAGAAATAATTCCGTGAAAGTCACTGACAACCTGTATTGTAGGACACCAGAGTAAATTTTCACTGCTGCATTATTTTGCAAAATTTAAAACCCACTGAATATGCCTGAAATGATAAATTAGCAAAATTTAAACCTAGTGAAAATTAGTCATTTTACAGTATTGAAGTGCTTATAATCAGTGCGAAACGTAATTCATTGCCTTTTCAGCCCTCTTATCTCAGGAATAATGCAAAATTTGCACTTGGGCAGTAGCTTGATGCATCAACCTCCACTACACATCGGTTGATACGATAACCGTACTGCCTTAATTTGTTCATACTTTGCTGTATTCCTGTCATAACCTCATAATATAATGCTGATTTACTTATTTTTAATAGGCATATTTGAGGGCATAATAAAAGCTTTCACACTGTGTGCTTCATCAGATCAGTACAAGTCAAAACATTATGATGTACATAGCTTGTATGGACTGACAGAGATGAGTGAGTATATATCGTTATTCCATTTTGATATTGTAGCAATTTATGTAGGTTTCAAAACCATACTGTGTAAAATACTTTATTTTTGCTTTGAATTAATTTTTGCTATTTTCGCTGAAGGAATGATTCAGTGAAAATAAAATCCAGGAATATATAATTTTTATACTTTTTTTTCTATATTTTGCATTCAATTTTGCATTCAACTTGTCAAAAATCTGTGAAAATTAATTCCATACAAAAAAAAAAAAAAAAATCTTTTCAGGGAAAATTATTTCCTGCTAAAATAAAGTATTGTACAGTATTTGGAATTAGTATTGAAGTGTGGGGTAACATACATGTAGGCATGGCACCCATGAATATACTTCTCTCTATATTTAGAAAATCAATCTTTTTACAAGGGATGGCATGCTTGTATTTTAAACTCTTATAATCAATACAAAACATGAACAAGCAAGGTTTAGGTTTTTAACTCAACAGGCTGCCAACAATTATACAAATTAGCTACCAAAAATTATTAAAATGCTTTGGTCTACACAGCTGATATCAATAGTGCACATGTATTGAATTGACCTCTGTCAGACTAGTTCATATTGTGGCGATATCTTCAATATTTTTGTGATTTTTGTTAAAAAACGGCTATTTTCCACTTCTACTTGAAAACTACCAGTTCAATTACTTTGATACTAGCTGGGGGTCCATAGCTCTTTTAGTGTTGGTCTTTAGTTTTTGTGATGGTATTTTAGTCATTTCTGATTCATTTTGCGGTATTAATTTGTTATTTTCAGACATTAGGGTTTTTATGGACACTTGTGTAACACAAACATGTTGTTACAACAACCATGGAGCTATTTAAAACATGAAACCACTTGTTCTAGTAAATCATTAAAAAGGGTAGCAATACAGTGCAAATTATTTTTTCCTTTCACCTAGTTTTGAGATGCATGTATAAAATATGGTACTGCTTTTTAGCTCCACTGTTAAAGATGACAGGCAGGACGGTTGGTATAGATGATTGCCCGTTGTCTCATGTCACCTTTTTTCCAAACAACTTCTTCTTGAACACTAGCCAAATTGCTCTCATCCTAGGTACATAATGTTCCTTTGGTGAGATTTAATCATTTCAATAAAACGAGGCCATATGTCAAGAACGATACATAGGTGTTAGATGCTCAGTGATGACCAAATGGTAAATAAAGGTTTAAACAATATTTTAATAAAAAATGGCAGTTTGAAAAAAAACTGTTTCATTTATAATCTTAATTAAGTTTCAGCTTTTCCACTGATATTTCGAGTACTAATTATCACATTTCAATGAATCTAGAACTATGCAGAGACCCAATTAGTTTTCGGTAAATATTTATGCATATTAATCACCTAATTTGCATAACTAACCAATTTTCACACTGATATCTCAAGTGCTAATCATCACATTTCAATGAAACTTTGTACATGGATGCTGTAGGACAATATACAGACCTGATTAATTGTGGGTTAAAATCTGTTCATATTAATTCTCTAATTAGCATAATAATTCATAATGTTTTGGTTCTAATCACATTTCAATAAAACTTGGTACATAGATGGTCTGTTACATTGTGCAGACCTCATTAGTTTTACAATCTGTTCATATTAATTTTATGATTTGCATAAATAGTTTTCAGCTTTTCCATCAATATCTCAAGGACAAGTATTTTCGAATTATTTTTTAACGTGTTTCCAATACTCTCAGCACATGGGAATTCTTTCTAAGCTTTCTTTGATTAGTAATTTTAGTCAAAACAATAATATTTTATAGTAAGATTATTCAATACCACAAGATACATATTGAATGTTTATTATATGCTTCCAATGCATGTGTTATCTTGTAAGCCTAATTAAGGCTGCTGCTCAATATAAAACATTTTTTTAGGAGAAGGGTCTAAAACTAAAAATGTGCCCTAAATCTTCTGATTTATTTGTTTCTTTTGTTTATATGCACAGGTTTAATTGTGGCATTGGTCCACTAATATTTGCTGATCAGTTCATACAGCTGTCAAGTTCACTGGCATCTAAGTACATATATGGACTTGGTGAACACTGTGGTAGTTTTCTACATGATGTCAACTGGTCTAGATATGCTTTCTGGAGCAGGGATGTTTTCCACGCTGTAAGTACAATGTAATATGGACTACAGAGGGCGCTGTTAATAGATTTGTGTTTTATCTGACTTGAAAACTGGAAAATATTAATGATATTTATTTATTTTCCCATTATTTAGGAAAATTTAAACTTGTATAGTGTTCATCCATTCTATCTGTCTATTGAAGATGATAGCAATGCACATGGTGTGTTCTTACTCAACAGCAATGCTATGGGTATGTATGATAGTTGTATATTCTCTGAGAAATTGTCATGGAACTATTAACCTTTTTACCACCAGTTCCCTCTTTTCATCACCAATTCACAAAATAGTCCAATTTATAGTCTGCACTTTCCGTCAGAAGGTTAGGACAAAATTAGCCAAAATTTTTGAGTAAAAACTGAAAATTGACTCAAACTTTGTCTGTTGGCTCTGAAATTAGAATATAA
The DNA here is from genome assembly GCF_978046115.1 of Saccoglossus kowalevskii. Classification (NCBI taxonomy): domain Eukaryota; kingdom Metazoa; phylum Hemichordata; class Enteropneusta; family Harrimaniidae; genus Saccoglossus; species Saccoglossus kowalevskii. The sequence continues at coordinate 54,707 of NW_028188651.1, forward strand.
GAAAAAAAGTGCAGAAAATTTGGCCGAGAAAGTCTGATGTTGAAAAGGTTTAGAAGTTAAGATAGAACAATCCTCAATTTTGTATATTATACTATTTTTTTACAATTCACCATGCAACATATACTTCCTGAGTATAATCCTTCATAATCTGAAAAACATAAAAATTACTTTGAAGTCACACTAATTGAAAGGACTGTGGTTACAAAGCAATGGATATGAACATTACGCATTAAAATTTTGTTTCAAATAAACAACACATATTTGACCCAATTGCAACTTGTATCAAGCGCATGATTCTCAAACATTAGTTTATTTTCATGATGTATCATTGTGTTCAATCAAAATGTTTATCGTAAAAATTTGTTTTGCTTCGTTGACTGCATAGTCAGCAAGTTCTAACTAAAAATGCTACATAAATTGGTTTCCACCCTCCTTATGGCTCATTCATTTATTTATGTATTAACCTTATTAACTAACGAGATCTAGTGTTACCCTAGCTATATCAAATTATTCCTTTGTTTACTGTTTTCAGAGTCAATTTTTCAGACGTCTCCATCCATCACATGGAGGACTGTTGGTGGTGTTTTAGATTGTTATGTCTTCTTTGGACCCAGCCTTGACCAAGTGATACAGCAATACACTGAAGTGATTGGAAGAACATTTATGCCACCGTATTGGAGTTTGGGATTCCACCTGTGTAGATGGAGATATGAAACTGTTGATGGTACAAGAAAAGTCACTGACAGAATGAGAAATGCCAAAATACCACAGGTATTGTTATTTTAGACTTTTTATCAGTAGATGGCTTGTGTCATAATTTTTCTAATAATTTTTGTACTTCTCATCAAACTTAAAAATGTTTATCAATTGTTTATGTTTAAAGATAATTCTCATGAATATTTAAATTTACTTCTCTGAACTAGGATGTACAGTGGAATGACATTGACTACGCTGTAGCCTACAAAGATTTCACTTTAAATAAGAAAGTATTTGGGGATTTACCAAAATTCATTGATGAACTTCATAACAATGGCCAACACTATAGACATATCATGGTAAGTTAGGGATTCAGTATTTTTTAACCCATGCATGTGTATAAGTGTAAAATGTCATAGGAAATGTAATTCATATACTGATCAGGCTCTACACTAAATGGCCATACGAATAGTTTTGATTTATCAAAATAATTTGGGATTCCAGTAGATTATTATGTCATTGTAATTTTGATTGGACATATATTCAAATCAACTTTTGGAAGCTGGTTACATAATTTAGACTTAACTAAAACATGTTTGACTCAAACCAAAAATTTCTACATATTATTCACCAAGCCACTAGCATACAAACTAAGAAGTGTACCCTCAATTCGCTCAGTCTCTGGAATAGGAATTCCAAATAACACTTCCTACACAATTCAAGAGCTTTTGATCTTGACATTGGTAATACTAAAGTTCAGAGCTTATTGTTTTGTTTGTTTTGATTGAAAGGATCCTGGTATTGCCGCTGACAGTGCCCCTGGTACATATATAGATAGATAGATATTTTATTTGACACAAAATTTAGCATGAATGAAAAAAACATACAATAAATCAATGGTCAAGAAAAACACAAACAAAACAATAGACTAAACTAAAGCTTAGATATAAAATCAATAAATTTTCCCAAGCAATTGACAATGAAGCTATCTTTAGTGCCTAGCAAGCACTTGAATTTCTCAAGAGTTGATAACTTGCAAATGTTGTCATCATAAATTGCTAATTCAGCTTCAAATTTAGTACGAGCTTGTACAATCTGACTATTTTTACAATTGAGTAAAACATGGAATTCATCCCCAATAGCCTGTTCATTACATAGAAAACAAAACCTTTGCTCTGGAGGTGTTTTATTATATCTAAGTTTTTCAATTGGCAACGCGTGAGAAGAAATGCAAAACTTAGTGAAGCTGACCCTGTGTTGCACATTTTTGATTTGTTCTAAATATGGTTCAAATTCAAAATTTTGTTTAAACTTGTTAAAAGTACATAGCTTATTCTTTTCTGGTTTAAATACCGTTGGCAACCAGACTTTATTATAGTAAACTTGTTTGAATTTGGTTTTGAATTCTATAGTGTTAGATTCATCGCTAATTTTAGTTAATGTGAATAATCTTTTAACAAATGCTGTTCATGAATTACCGTTCATTTTATTGTCAGTACTAAAAGCACAGTCCAGAAGATGATTATGTTTAATTGATTTTAGCTTTTCATAATTTTTCAATGTTTGTGAACTAATGTCAATAATGAGAGGATAGCTACCAAGTTCAGCTCTAGATGCTGCATTGCTGGCTTTATTATTAACACCTAAAATCTGTTTGCAAAGTTTAATGTGGAGTTGTTCAAAGTATGTTTTGTCATTAAACAGACTTTGTATAAAATTGTCTTCAGTTATTTCGTTATTTTTTGTTTTAACAAGTTTGAAAGTAAAAGCCCCCCATATCTCAGATCCATATAATAAAATGGGTAGGATTGTACTGCGATATAACTGAATAGCATTTTTTGGCGAAACTATATAATTGTGTAGGCTAAGTGTTTGTTTTAATGCACCTATTGCACGCATTGCTTTTTTGACTAGATTATTGATAGCAATTGTAAAATTACCACTACTTTGAAAAGTGATACCTAAGTAGGTATATGTTGGGACAACTTTTACCTGTTGGTCTCCTAAGTAAAATTTGCCATCTATCTTTCTTCCCCTGTTATTAAAAATAATAATTTTAGTTTTGTTAATATTAACTCCAAGTCTCCATTTGATACAGTAGCTTTTAAACAAATTAAGATTATCTTGTAGTCCTGTACTTGTGTTTGAAAAAATGACAATGTCATCTGCAAAAAGTAGGCAATTAATATTGGTGCCATTAAGACTGACAGACTCTGATTTTTTAAGACTGTCAGATAGGTCATTGATGTATATGTTAAATAGTAATGGGCTTAAGTTGCATCCTTGTTTAACACCACTAGATGATACAAATGGTTTGGTGCACCCCTGACTAGTCTTAATAGCATAGCTAGTATTTGAATACATTGATTGAATCAAATTTATACATTTTCCTGTCACTCCTGCTTTCCCTAATTTAAATAATAGCCCTTCACGCCAAACACTATCAAAAGCTTTGCGTAAGTCAACAAAGCAGGCATAAAGATATTTCTTGCCAATGCTATTTGTATATTTATTGATAATTGAATGAAGATGTTGTCTGTTGTTTATTGATAATTGAATGAAGATGTTGTCTGTTGTCCTCCTATTCTTTCTAAATCCAAATTGAGAATCTTGTAAGAAATTATTATTGTTAAGAACATTTTGAATTCTATTATGAATAATGCTATTAAAAATATATATGAACCATTCGATCTTGGTAAAAAAATGGACATCTTTATTAAACTGGATGGAAAATACATAGAAGGGAAGGTATGTATTCTATGCGAGGAAATTTATTTACATTATGCTTTGTATTTGTGTAGAATTGTATTTGTGAGAATATGTTGACATGACGCACATTTTAATTATTTTTGTTTTAAGGTTTGGACCAATGTTACCGTGTTTCCAGACTTTATAATTCCTAGAACTAGTGAATGGTGGTACCAGATGATTTCAGAATGGTATAAAAAAGTACATTTTGATGGACTCTGGATTGTGAGTTATACATATTTTTACAATACACTGCTAGTATTTTCTAATGAGACAAAATACAGCAAGAAAGTGTAAAACAGTGTTTTCAGTAGTAGGGATAGTAACAAAAGTACAATGGTCAAATTTGCTATCATGCAGGTATATCTTTTAGACAAACATTGTATATGTATATATTCACATATATCTAAACTTTCTAATGTTGTATATTGGTTGCTATGCATTAAATGAGAATGTTTGAATCACAGATATATTTTTAACTCGTTTATTCCCTGTTAGGATATCGACATACTAGATGTACCATTATCACTTGCACAAGGGGTGCAAATTTGCGCATAAAGTCAACAATGACATTCATTGTTTGTGATCTGTCACCGAACCATTTTTTTCACAAACCATGTACTTTTGTGCAACAATTTATTATTTAATTAATATATTTTCGTTGAAAACATTTTGTAAATAATGTAATGTAATGTAAATAATAATTAAATGTGTTTGGAAATACAAGCATGTGTTTGGGGTTAAATTCCCAATATGCAAGCGTGTGTGTGGGGATTTAAATTGCAATATGAATGTGTGTGGGTGTGTGTGTGGGGATTTAAATTGCAATATGAATGTGTGTGGGTGTGTGTGTGGGGATTTAAATTGCAATATGAATGTGTGTGAGGGGGTTAAATTGTAATATGAATGTGTGTGGGTGTATGTGGGGGTTAAATTGTAATATGCAAGCGTGTGTGTGGGGATTTAAATTACAATATGAATGTGTGTGTGGGTGTGTGTGTGGGGATTTAAATTGCAATATGAATTTGTGTGGGTGTGTGTGGGGATTTAAATTGCAATATGAATGTGTGTGAGGGGGTTAAATTGTAATATGTGTGTGGGTGTATGTGGGGGTTAAATTGTAATATGAATGTGTATGAGGGGGTTAAATTGTAATATGAATGTGTGTGGGTGTGTGTGAGGGGGTTAAATTGTAATATGAATGTGTGTGGGGTAGAATAGAATAGTTAGGGGGTTTCCTTGGGGTGAATAAACATGTTTATGGGGGGGTACAGTGGGTGTTTTGATTAGTTTTTTGTGGGTCAGTGTTCAGTACATATTGATCTTTTCATTCTTAATTAGCTCAGTTTGTTTTTAATATTTGAGGATATTTTTAGTTTGTTTGATCTTTTTATTTTTTTAATTTTTAATATTTGTATTTTTAATATTTCAAATTACAGTTTTATTTTATTTTATTTTTAAGTATTGATTATTTGTAATAATTTGTTTTTAATATTTTCAAGTATTGATTATTTGTAATAATTTTTTTTTAATATTTTTAAGTATTGATTATTTGTAATAATTTTTTAATATTTGTATATTGTTTTAGATTGTTTGTATTCTGTTTCCACAGTGGGTGGTTTAATTAAATGAGCGGGGGAGGGGTATTGAATAAATTTAATGGTGGTGTGTATGCATTGAAGTGTGTGAAATGGTGTGATTTGAATACACATGTTATGTACATTTGATGTCATCCACACATTTATTGTATTTATAAGGACTTGTACATAGCGTAGGAGATGATATGGTGGTAGGACACCGTGCTTACCATAAATGTCTTGGATAAAACATTATATTGTAAAAACTGATATTTGTAATACATTAAAGAAACAAATTAAAATGTGTGATTATTTATTTGTGATACTATTACAGGAAGCGTAACATTTGTGGTAAGTGAAAGTTATTTTCATGCCATATACTGTGGTTATCTTTTGCAAGAAAGCAAGTTAAAATACATGGATATGCCACATTATAAATGATTAGTAAATATGTGGGTGTCCATGTAGAAATAGACCAAATGTTATGCAATGTGAAAATAGGCCTACATGTATGTACAGTTTGCTGTAAATTGTTTAGCACAATTATGCAACCATGCAGAAGACAGGTGCTCCCAGAATCCACTGCATCTATCGAAATATTAGAGATTATTACAAAAATACTGCAAAGTATGCACAACGCGAGTCATATCACCCGATACATCACGTACTTCTCGAGTGCATACTATCCAGTATTTTTGTGATAAGCTTGTTATTATTCATCTATTCCCTGCTTGTAGAAATAATTTAATAAGAGATAACAGATTGAAGAATACTCCGTACAGCATTTTATTGAGTGGTAAATGTGCGATGTATAATAATGCAACTTATACATGTCCATTAGTTCAGTTTAAAATTATGGTTACTTTTAAACTAAACTGTTCTTTGTACGTGACTGAAAATTGTTATCAGATTCGTTAAGACAAAAACAATTCACTCTGAACTTCAAAATCGTTTAATTATTAAAAATCTTTTGATCTCAATAAAAGATGGCAATTGCAGCTTTTATCCGATCCAAAGTAATGCCATGTTTTTATTTACGATTATCAGAAAATGGTTTTACAAGCGTACAGTTTTGGTCAGAGTCGAGTAAATTGCATGAGAGCGAAAATGATTTCCTATATTAAAATCGTCCAGTGATTTGATCTGTCATCTATGATCACTGATTGGTGCACTCTACTGAATGGCCACCCAAAGTACCTAAATACCAAGTATAAAAGCGATTGCGCTGGTAGTTTTCAAAAATATCCGCTAAAAATAGGTTATGGGTATCAACACCAAATCAACAAAATCTGATAGAGGTCCACCAATTGACTGTAAGTGAACCATTCTATATATACTTGCATTATCTCTAGAGCTCACTTTGTGAAGTGCCTTCGTTCTCTCTCGCTGCATTTACTCAACAACCTGTCGTAAGAAGTTCCATTTTTCACACACTCCCCTAATTTCTGGCCCGACTTTGTGGTGCTACAAGGAATCTATACTTCATATCACTACACATGCATGCAAACTAATTAGTTTGACCAGTTCTGGAATTAAAGCCAAAACCAATTTACAGGGCAGCAGTTGAATTGTGATTATGATGGTGTCACCCCAAGCCTTACAGAAAACTGAGTAATATAGCGTATATGAAAAAAATGTGTAATCCCTTGAGGTGTAAGCTGTCTGTGGCAGAGACTGATTCTGGACCCTCAACCACGCCACCAATGGCAGAAATCAGTAAAGGTTTGGAGAATGTACATGCAGGAATTAAGGTAGTACAGAATATCGATTAGTGGATATGATTACTGCACTGCCTTTGTACATACTTTGCTGTATTAATAACCGCATATCTGGAAAATTAAGACAGAATGCCACTTGTGTGTTTTCGACAAATGCAAATAATCATGTTAAAACAGCCTAACCTGTGTATAGTGATCACTCAAGTTACAATAAAACCAGTGTATAGTGACCACACAAGGTACAGTCAAACCAGTGTATAGTGACCACACAAGGTACAGTCAAACCTGTGTATAGTGACCACACAAGGTACAGTCAAACCAGTGTATAGTGACCACACAAGGTACAGTCAAACCTGTGTATAGTGACCACACAAGGTACAGTCAAACCAGTGTATAGTGACCACACAAGGTACAGTCAAACCAGTGTATAGTGACCACACAAGGTACAGTCAAACCAGTGTATAGTGACCACACAAGGTACAGTCAAACCTGTGTATAGTGACCACACAAGGTACAGTCAAACCAGTGTATAGTGACCACACAAGGTACAGTCAAACCAGTGTATAGTGACCACACAAGGTACAGTCAAACCTGTGTATAGTGATCACTCAAGGTACAGTCAAACCTGTGTATAGTGATCACACAAGGTACAGTCAAACCAGTGTATAGTGACCACACAAGGTACAGTCAAACCAGTGTATAGTGACCACACAAGGTACAGTCAAACCAGTGTATAGTGACCACACAAGGTACAGTCAAACCCGTGTATAGTGATCACTCAAGGTACAGTCAAACCTGTGTATGGTGACCACACAAGGTAGTCAAACCCGTGCATAGTGATCACACAAGGTACAATAAAACCAGTGTATAGTGACCACACAAGGTACAGTCAAACCAGTGTATAGTGACCACACAAGGTACAGTCAAACCTGTGTATAGTGACCACACAAGGTACAGTCAAACCAGTGTATAGTGACCACACAAGGTACAGTCAAACCAGTGTATAGTGACCACACAAGGTACAGTCAAACCTGTGTATAGTGATCACTCAAGGTACAGTCAAACCTGTGTATAGTGATCACACAAGGTACAGTCAAACCAGTGTATAGTGACCACACAAGGTACAGTCAAACCAGTGTATAGTGACCACACAAGGTACAGTCAAACCAGTGTATAGTGACCACACAAGGTACAGTCAAACCAGTGTATAGTGACCACACAAGGTACAGTCAAACCAGTGTATAGTGACCACACAAGGTACAGTCAAACCTGTGTATAGCGACCACACAAGGTACAGTCAAACCCGTGTATAGTGAACACTCAAGGTACAATAAAACCAGTGTATAGTGACCACACAAGGTACAGTCAAACGTGCATAGTGACCACACAAGGTACAATAAAACCTGTGTATAGTGACCACACAAGGTACAGCCAAACCTGTGTATAGTGACCACACAAGGTACAGTCAAACCTGTGTATAGTGACCACACAAGGTACAGTCAAACGTGTATAGTGACCACACAAGGTATAGTCAAACCTGTGTATAGTGACCACACAAAGTATTCAAACAAGTATGACTTGAAACAAATCAGCAAAATTATTCTTGAAAGGTTGGTCTTTATACACACGATGCTATGTTATGCCATGGGATGCTAAAAAGTTGTCATTATAAACAATATTTATATGGAGGTTGTCATTGATACAGGTTTGAATGTATGATAGTTAATAGTATATAGAATTTTTTAAATATGGTTTTGTTTTGTTTTTAGAAAAATAATATTCATAAATTATTTATTTTTAAATACTTCTAGAAATGAACAAGTACATTGTAAGATAAGTAGTACCATTTGTAACCATTTTAAAACTTTGCGTTGAGATATATATATACATCCTTGTCATGGGTAACCATGGTAACATGTTTTGAAACTATTTCTTGTAATATAAAATGTCACATATCTTAAAATAAAGAAAATTACATTATTTTTTCTATGAGGTAGCATAGTATAACGATAGGAGATGGTCGATCACCGCCTAACTTCCGTTGCACGATCATCACGTGTACGACTGTGAAGCTGCGAGGACGGACGCAATGTTGTTTGTTCGCTCGCTGTAGTGTACTTTGGGGCCACCCACGTAGGTATAGCGTAAGTTAGTGAAATTTACAACGTGCTAGCCATTAACCATAGCGCACACGAGGATAGCGCACAAAAGTCGGTGAAATCGACAACGCAGTGTGTCACCGACATCGACTTATGGACAATGCCTACACTTAAATGGGGGTCGAGTTGACCAGAAGCCGTTCCAACGAGGTTCCGGTCAAGTCGCACCTGAAACCTACTCGCCCTAAACCAACTCGATTTCGTTTTCAACCGGCGTTGTCGATTTCAACGCAAAAAATACCGGTGTTGTCAATTTCGGGTTGGTATCGGGCGAGTTACCGTAATTTCGGACGAGTTGAGTTTGGTGCGGGCAAAACTTAAATCGTTCAAACAATCCGGTACAAATCTAAACGAGTTTTGAATTCAAACGTTATGGCATAACATATGAAAATTGGTGCTACAAGTCTTAGTAGGGGATTTGGATTATAACGCGATCTAAATCCAACGTTAAGCCTATAAACGTTCCATTGTTTTTAGTGCCAAACCCCTTTGTTAAGTACAACAACAAATATTTCGTTGGTGTTTGTGAGCTCTTGTGTGATTGGTCAATGCATGGACAGCTCTTCCACTTCCGTGTTTTACTCCCTATCAATTTGGGCCCTGTTTAACCATAGACAGTATAGTAGTATAGTAACACCAATGCCAAACTTAGGCAGAGCTGGAATATTATGATGAGCAAGTAAACAATGACGTCATATTTACTTCCATGCGATGTCACTAATTAATTGAATAAAATTAAAAGTTAGTTTCAGACGGCAGTAATGTTTCCGTACATGTTATATTCAGTCTGTACCCCATTTTCGACAAAATATTTGAATATTTTTTGTTTTCATGGGGCATGAATCTTATTATGTTATTGTTTACCGACTATGCTCGTTTTTTTATTTTCTCTGCCACGCATTTTGTTTCAAACAGACTTTGAATCCGTATGTTCTCTCGTCTGTCACCATCTTGACAATAGCTCACACTCTTTCAACCGGAATTCATGTCTAAGGTTGTACCCCGTTTTCGACAAAATACTCGAATATTTTAGTTTTCCTGATGCATGAATCTTCTTATTATGTTATTTTCCACCGACTGTGCTCGGTTTTTGTTGTTCTCTGTCTTGCACTTATTTTGAAATTAACTTTCAATCCGTCCGTTTTCATGTCTGTCGTCATCTTGACTACTTATTCACACTCTTTCAAACGGAATGCATGTGTAAGTTTGTACCCCGTATTCGACAAAATACACGAATATTATTGTTTTCATGATGCATGAATCGTCAAATTTTGTTATTTTCAATGACTACACTTGTTTTTTGTTGTTGTCTGCCTCGCATTTTTTTAATAGACTTTCATTCCGTTTTCCGTTTTCACGTCTGTCGCCATCTTGACTACACGTCCAGTCTTTCAGCCTGAATGCACGTCTACCTACGTTATACCATGGATGTACTAATGCTGTAGATGATGTTTTATCAGATCCAATGCTTCAACTGAATGAAGACATGGAAGAAGATATAGTAAAGGTGTTAACAACTATGAAAGACACTTCCTGTGAAGCTAATGATCTTGGTGTTGCATTGATTAAAGAACTTTGGCAGAGTGCTGAGTCTGTCAAGGCATCTAATTTATCGCTAGACATTATGTGTACTACATTTCACTCTCTCAGCCTTGGTAGTAAAATTCCATTGATATTTGATAATTACCTAGAGTCACGCAACTTATGTATACCATCAAGACCAAAACTGTTTTTGTGTCAATTTTTATTAGATTCTCTGTTAAAATGTTTATTGCAAGCGAAACTTGGCAAAGCTTGTACAGAAGTTACCACTGATGTAGATTTAAGTATCACTAAAGAAGAACAGCAAGTACTTCGGTATATTGCAGGTTATGTGCCATTTCATTTACAGAAATTCTATTCCAAGTTTAATAGCAAATTTGCACAAGCTTGCCTAGATGCTATTCAGGATTGGAAAAGTAGGGACAGTTGTGTAGACTCCAACAGTTTTCTGCATTGTACCAGGAAATGGATAGATTTGGTCAACCGTGGTGGATTGTACTCAGTAAATGACAATTTTTACCTTTTTATCAGGCGTATAGAGAACGAGGCAAAGAAAAACCTGAAGATTGATAAAATGCAATCATATAGGGATGTTAATCTAAAACAGAATCTTGTTTCTGCATTATATAAATCAGCTAGCATTGCAGATGGTTGGAATATTGTCTCGAATCATATTGAAAATTGCCACGTTGCCAACTCATTATTTGGTAGAATTATAGATTCATATGCAAGTATTCGATGTAGGTCATATGCTAATGTTTATATGTATTTACGAAAGCTGCAAGACCAGAAGGTTTCAAAAAAAGGGGAAAAAAGTTTAAGGAAACAATTGTGCAAATGAGGTGGCTGTTTTTAAAAATGATGGATTGACGTGCAATTTTGATGGAAAGATTTTAAGGCGGCATTCCCAACTTCTTTTCAGAACATATGACAACTGTATATTTAGACTTTTTGGTATTAATAAAATATTTATTGCCATAATATTCATGAGTATCAATATGTCCATGCATGAAGAGAGCTCAGGGGCCTATATGGTAAATACATCACTGACAGATAGCATTCTTGAACATGCATATAAAACATTTATAGGGCATCAACTGTCAAAACACCATTCACATGACAACACAGAAATAACAAAATTAATTTTTACTAAAGATGCTAATTTACATTTTTTATTTGAAAAAATTAACCTTATATATCCACTAATCATGTGGTTAAAACTGTAATGCCATGCCTTGTTTTAATGACCACCCCCCCCCCCCAAAAAAAAAAAAAAACTTTTGCAAGTGGAAAAAGGCGTTTCCGCTGGGTATATATACAACAATAAATTTACAATTATTGAAGGTGGATCTCAACACTGATCGTGTGGTCAAATATAAATACTGTATCCCCCCTTTTTTTAAACTAACAAAATATTTGAACCCCTATTAAGCACAACATTGTAATTAATCACAGCAATGGTGTTGCCTGAAGTCTCTTCCTTGGTCTTCTTTGGAGAGGTGTATCAGACAGCTGTTGGTTCCCTACATCCTGTAAAATACAGTTACTTCTGATGGTTGTTTGTACTTGTTGGGAGCCGGCAACATAGAGCGATAAGGCATTTCTTCCAAATTCTTCAACTGATGGATTGTCATTGCGACCAACACAGGAGCAATGTCTGCTGAAATACTCCTCCAGTGGATCATCTAGAAATTCAGAAATTCCTTCCAGCAATGGGCATTTACTTGCAGTTCTGCCATTGATCAGCAAAGACCAAAGGCCCTTGCAGTCCACTTCTAGCCTAACCTTGATGCAATTACTGTTGTTCCCCAATTTCAGACAACAAATACTGTTGCCAGCTTCAGTCACCAAATATCCAGCTTCTTTTCCAAAATTTGAAATGACTCTGAAAATTGCAAAATTGCATTACCTTGGTCAGTGCATTTAAAACACAAGTCACAATCCTTATCATGTGCTTGAAACTCAGCTCGGACAATATTGAGTGATGATTTCAGCTTTTTGCTTGTTTTTTGTTTGTGTCTCTGTATTTTTTGGTAACAAATATGGCACACAAATGGAGGGAATACGTCTTCATCTTCATTCTCAACACTGAGTGAAAAGAACTTCTGCAGCAATTTTGAAATATCATATTTAGATTTTGGCTTTAATCTCAGTTTGCTGTCTGGTATAGCTCTAGATAGACCACATAGACGACAATGTTCACGCAGTTTCTCTTTGTGATAATTCATTGCAGTATGCTGTAAAACAGAAATATAGATAATGATTAAAAAAATTAAAATAAACTATAAAAACTACAATATGGTGTCTTGAACAAGTATGAACCATGGATGTAAGTACATCCATGTATGAACCTACCGGGTAGAAAACAAAATACTAGTAACTATATAATAATAATACATCCAGCATGCCTCCAGCCATTTGTGCTAGGAATTAACAAATAAATTTGAGTTACCTTAAATATAAACAATCAACTGCGTATAAAAAGTACTGAATCAAGGCATGTAATGTTCTCTCTGTTTGAAAGCAACAAAAAACAAAAATTAGGCAAAATTTCCCAAAGATAGGTGGACGAAAAATCAATACAATGTATAATGGACAAAATATTAGAAACATCAAATATAATATAGTATATTTTCTTTAAATTACATCTATTACCAAAAACATGATAATAATAAGCTACAACCCTTAACAGCATTTCTACCCCCCCCCCCCCCACACACACACACCCCTGAATTTATTTCAAGGTAATGTAGTAAAATATTAGAATTGTAATTAAATAGAATCATCTAAAAGATTGCCATGATCATAATACTTGGAAGACATGAAGTTACAAATACATGAAGTTTGCAAGCTTTGTAAAAAAACATGCATAGGGAATATTTACCATTTCCGATTAATTTTAGAAGTAAAACAATTGAAACCATTGTCATGTCGATTGTGAAAATAAAAACAAAACCCGCTTAATAATATTTCCTCTATAATGCATGGGGCTACTACGATGTGACACCCTTAATTCGTCAAGAGTCGGGTGAAAAGTGAAAACAGATTACCAAAAAAGTAACAAGTTGACGGCGTGTTTTCAACCTGCTATCTTGTGCTATCACTAACGTCGACCACGGTAAAAAACAGAAAAGATAAAAACTCAGATCTGATATTAAACTCGTTTGTCGCAAATTTTAGGAAAGTTGAAATATCAATTCATACGATAAAAAATCAAAGCAAAAATTTCAAAAACCACGAAGAAAGCACTGTTACTCACCCGATCGTCAACAAACTTCTGGCAAGCTGATTTATTTCCGGTGTTTGAAAGGTCATCTGTCACGTGGACGAAACTGCGCATGCGTGTTGGTCGCTGTTTTTTAATGCGCATTGAAATTGTAAACGGTATGAAATATTACATTTTTCTCGCGATGTACACACCCCTTTTAATGACGGCAAGACTCATCTAATTACTTTGATCTGGTTTTATCATGTTTTATCTGAATGCTTATTGGTAAGACAAAGGTTTGAAGAGGATTTTAACGCATTATAACACCAAAAGTAAACTTTCTCGAGTGCCTTTTTAATCCTCTTAACTAAGTGGTTCATCCTTTCTTAGTACATCCATGGTTATATTTTTATTATTAATAACTCGAATACTTGTGAATAAATGAGGCACGATTGTCTTTATTATTTTATTTTCACTATTTTCGGGTTTTTGTTAGCGTTTCAAAGGTTTTTTTTTTACGTGACGATCAAGAAAACGCAAATCTTCGCTATTTTCGATGTTGATGCCCGGGCTCTGAATCACCATGGATGTACTAGTACATCCATGGAATCACACACACAGAGTTGTTAACATGAATTGCTGTGTCTACTGCGTTTGGATCTTCTTCACTATCATTTCCACCATCATCAAAATCCGAAAAAAAAACATCGAGCAAATCATCTACACACGGGAACTCGTGATCAGCAACGGCCATTTAGAGTACCGATGGAATACCGTAGGCGACTCTCATCAACGAAATTACGCAGTCCGCTTCATTTATTGTTTAGTTTGATAATTTATAATCATATATTCAGTGTGAGACTGTTGCTTTCAAGTTGTGTTAATACAAAGATGATTTAAACTTGTCCCTTCGGTTACCAACGTATTCAATATACGGAAATAGGATGTGTGTGCGTTTGCGTGAGTGAAAGATGCTGGCGAAATTTCTCGTCAGTTCTATGTATTTCGAACGCGCGTGGTCGGCGCCTTTGATTGCGTTTATTTTGTTCTTTCATTCGCGAAATCTATCACTGGCACCGTTTATTTTGTCATGTCTCACAACTGAATGTCCAAGCTGACTTTGTTTTGGTTGTATATAGTTTTGTGGACAAGGGAGGTCATCTTGGTTGCCTAATTAACTAATTAAAATACCTGTCAGGCATCTCTACCTTAACGAGAAATGGAAATAAATATTTAGTTTATGTTAACGGTTAGTTTAAATCAGTTTAACTTTTTTCCAGCCTACCCCGCTACAATAGAATCGCTGGAGTTGCTTGTCCTTCCTACTATATTGTCTATGGTTTAACTCCGGGGTTACGTCCAAACGCCACCCTCTTGACTGGAGATCTGCATTAGAAAATAAACCTTTGTTGTTGCGGTGTACGCAAGAAGATGAACTACTTATGTTTTTAACATCACTTCACCTATTAACAATTCACCCCTAGACGTGATAATTTCATTTCAATAGTAAAAATCCGTTCTCAAAAATCCAAATAATCACAACCTCACCGAAATTCATTTTCTATTCTTACCCACAAGCCACACCCAGACCATTCATCAAAACGAGTGGTCTGGGGTATACTAGTACTCTGACCCATGCCGAGGACTTCCTGTTTGTAATGCTATATGATAAATCAGATTAACTATCACGTGAAACCAAAGACAATTGTCTTTGGTGAAACCAAATGAAATTCATTCTAAAATAACGTACTTATACCCAATTGATTCTGGAAAAAATGACATTTGCAATAATAATCGACGAGCAGGTACGGATAGTAACGTTCGGTTGACGAAATAGACGATACAACCACAGTCACTTGGGGGCTGAAAATCAATAAATACTAATTTTCAAATACTAACTCTGTGCGAATCCCCCTTGATTCTGGCTGCTGGCCATTTTCGATCATGAAATCGTCGGATATCACCAGAAAACGCGCGATTTGTGCAGTTTTGAATAAAACCTAGTTAGCGATTATGAACAATGGTTATTAACATAACACCTGACCCCCTCTGCACTTTTTGTTTCGCATTTTAAGGTAAGAAATCAACATTTGAAACCGACAGGGTGTCGATTTACTAGGTGCCGTGTTTCACAACTTGTTTATTTATATACGTATAGCGGATGATTTTTTTTGAAAATTAGTATTTATTGATTTTTCAGCCCCCAAGTGACTGTGGATACAACAGTACTGATTGGACCTACATGAATGCTACTCTATTTCACATAACCAAATGTTGTTGTTTTTTTGCTGTTGTAAATTATCTTCGGTAATAACTCCGAAAGTGAAGTCTTATATCTTCAGCAGAACGTAGCCGTTAAAACGAGTTTGTTTCGATCCATCATCGCTTAAGCAGCATACAATTTATTTATTTTTTGACTCATTTAAAAAATACGAACGGTGTCAATATTTAAAACTGCATTTTGTCTGTCTCTAGCGTGCCTCAGAATGATATAGATCTTGGCCGATCGTATTTTTACAAAGGACCTGAATGTACAGCACTAATTTCACCCAACCTCCTGCTCGCTTCTGCTTTTCGATTATCATTTTTAATCGCTTTTGCAACCGCTTGTTGAATAATTTTCGCTTATTTTTTCGAGCGCGCGGACCCAGAAATATCGCCCGTCTGCATGCTCGCATTTTAAATACATGGCCGCGGCATCAATATGTTCCTGGTGTATCTGCTCTCTGTCCTAAGGAATTAGCATTGCCTGTATCACGTAATTGTCTCGATAATCATGTTGTTGAAACGATATAGCAGCCCAGGATTCAAACGGAACACAGTCCCGCTGTACGTTCGTGAACGAAACAAAGTATGATGGTTTGGAAGTGTCGTTCGAAATTAAATAATAGTTAATACTCATTGAATCCTCAAACTTTAGCACTAAAACAACCATTTCGACAACTCATGTGCCAGTCTTCAGTGTTTGAACAAGCGGTCAGTGTTTTTAGTAAGCGAGTGAGAAAAATAAAGGGATAAAAACATGGTCGTGTGTTAAGCCACTATTTTGGTATTTGCCACTATTTTGGTACCGTGTCAATAATGAGCGGCCTAGGAGGTGGCAGTAAAGCCTATTGAATACTACTAATGAGCAAGCGGACAATAACTATATCGACAATAAAGACCGCCACTAGTAACAAAACTATTTGCAGCTTGTTTGGACATTGGTGGATTGTAAAAGTATCAACGTTTAGCCTGAAAATAAAATAAACTGAAGGCGTGTTCCAAATTAATTGTTTCTTGAAAATGGATTTAATGACAAAAATTCTTTAACAGTAAAATTGCACACAAATTATACTTCACTATAGGAATAGTACCAAAATAGTAGCACATATGATTTAATTGGCGGGAACTGCTACACTTCACAATAGGGATGGTACCAAAATATGGGCACATATAATTTAGTTGTCGGGAACTGCTATACTTTACTATAGGGATGGTACCAACATAGTGGCACATATAATTTAGTTGGCGGGAACTGTTATACTTCACTATAGGGATGGTACCAAAATAGTAGCACATATAATAAAGTTGGCGGGAACTGCTATACTTTACTATAGGGATGGTACCAAAATAGCAGCACATATAATTTAGTTGTCGGGAACTGTTATACTTCCCTACAGGAATGGTACCAAAATAGTGGCACATATAATTTAGTTGTCGGGAACTGTTATACTTCACTATAGGGACGGTACCAAAATAGTGGCACGTATAATTTAGTTGTCGGGAACTGCTATACTTTACTATAGGGATGGTACCAAAATAGTAGCACATATAATTTAGTTGTCGGGAACTGCTATACTTCACTATAGGAATGGTACCAAAATAGTATCACATATAATATAGTTGGCGGGAACTGCTATACTTCACTATAGGGATGGTACCAAAATAGTGGCACGTATAATTTAGTTGTCGGGAACTGCTATACTTTACTATAGGGATGGTACCAAAATAGTAGCACATATAATTTAGTTGTCGGGAACTGCTATACTTCACTATAGGGATGGTACCAAAATAGTGGCACATATAATTTAGTTGACAGAAACTGCTATACTTTACTATAGGGATGGTACCAAAATAGTGGCACATATAATTTAGTTGGCGGGAACTGCTACACTTCACTATAGGGATGGTACCAAAATAGTAGCACATATAATTTAGTTGTCGGGAACTGCTATACTTCACTATAGGGATGATACCAAAATAGTGGCACATATAATTTAGTTGGCGGGAACTGCTATACTTCACTATGGGGATGATACCAAAATAGTCGCACATATAATTTAGTTGGTAGGAACTGCTATACTTTACTATATGGACGGTACCAAAATAGTAGCACATATATTTTTGTTGTCGGGAACTGCTATACTTCACTATAGGGATGATACCAAAATAGTGGCACATATAATTTAGTTGGCGGGAACTGCTATACTTCACTATAGGGATGATACCAAAATAGTAGCACATATAACGTTGTTGTCGGGGACTGCTATACTTTACTATAGGGATGGTACCAAAATAGTAGCACATATAATTTAGTTGTCGGGGACTGCTATACTTTACTATAGGGATAGTACCAAAATAATATTATTCTGTAGACGGGGTCTGTTATTATTCGATATAGGATTGGAACCAAAATAGTGGCATGTATTATTCTGTTGTCGGTATCTGTTATTATTCGATATAGGAATGGTACAAAATAGTGGCATGTATTATTCTGTTGTCTGTATCTGTTATTATTCGATATAGGAATGGTACAAAAATAGTGGCATGTATTATTCTGTTGTCGTGAACTGTTATTATTCGATATAGGAATGGTACAAAAATAGTGGCATGTATTATTCTGTTGTCGGGATCTGTTATTATTCGATATAGGAATGGTACAAAAATAGTGGCATGTAATATTCTGTTGTCTGGATCTGTTATTATTCGATATAGGATTGGTACAAAAATAGTGGCATGTAATATTCTGTTGTCGGGATCTGTTATTATTCGATATAGGAATGGTACAAAAATAGTGGCATGTATTATTCTGTTGTCGGGATCTGTTATTATTCGATATAGGAATGGTACAAAAATAGTGGCATGTATTATTCTGTTTTCGGGATCTGTTATTATTCGATATAGGATTGGTACAAAAATAGTGGCATGTAATATTCTGTTGTCGGGATCTGTTATTATTCGATATAGGAATGGTACAAAAATAGTGGCATGTATTATTCTGTTGTCGGGATCTGTTATTATTCGATATAGGAATGGTACAAAAATAGTGGCATGTAATATTCTGTTGTCTGGATCTGTTATTATTCGATATAGGATTGGTACAAAAATAGTGGCATGTAATATTCTGTTGTCGGGATCTGTTATTATTCGATATAGGAATGGTACAAAAATAGTGGCATGTATTATTCTGTTGTCGGGATCTGTTATTATTCGATATAGGAATGGTACAAAAATAGTGGCATGTAATATTCTGTTGTCTGGATCTGTTATTATTCGATATAGGATTGGTACAAAAATAGTGGCATGTATTATTCTGTTGTCGGGATCTGTTATTATTCGATATAGGAATGGTACAAAAATAGTGGCATGTATTATTCTGTTGTCGGGATCTGCTATTATTTAATATACGATTGGTACGAAAATAGTGGCATGTATTATTCTCTTTCAATATACGAAAGGTTCCAACATAGGAGTGTGCATTCTTTTGTTGTCACATGACCCATAACAATTTTTAATTCCCTTTGTTAATGTACTGATCATTGCATTATCAGATTCCCGGGGAATTATTCGAAATTTTGCATAGTGAAGCCATACCTACCTTGCCAAAACCAATGTATTGTATGTATGTTCAATGGGTACAAAGTATACCCTGATGGTGGCTGAACTGCGGGAGTTCAAGCCCATTAGTGACCCTCAAGTAAATCCCAAAATGGGGAAAGGGGCGCAGCTAAATAATTATCTATTCAAAATTACAGGCACATATATGAACATATAAACTGAAAAACGAGATTGGAATGTGAAACACGGCATTGCGTGTTGTGTTGGCCACACTGTTTCTAATCCCTGCCAGGTGGGCTTCAGCTCTATTTCCCACTCTTTATCTCCTCCACTAGCTGGCTAGTTTGTGGGATTTGTCCACCCATGTTTTGTAATATATGCTAATACAGTTGTGTTGTCGCAATGGATGGGAACTGTTTTATTCTATACTTCATCTAGAAAGCAATCTAATGCCCCCCCCAACATATTAGGTATGTTTATGTGGAGCTGTGCTTTGCAAGGGAGCCACTCCCCATTCTATTTTCAAGGCGTCCATGACCAGTGTTATAGCCGCAGTTGATGGAGCAATCTGTTATCTCCGTCTTATGTTGGTTAAGTCCATCCACTTGATGGCAGTCAAGCTTTGTGGGGTCCATGATATTTCTCATGTGGCGATCCACACAACTGGAGTGTGTGGACCTGGACGAGCATACCTTTGAGAGCTGTTTGAGGCACAAGGCCTCTCATAGATGAAGCCATTTCCAAAAAGCTCAATAATTGTCTGAGCTGTGCGTGCATGCAAAAAGTGTGGCTGCCGGGTCTCTCAACCTGAAACACTCCCAAGAATACATTCCCGGAAATACTAAATGTGGGATATGATTGTTTGAAGGATGTGTGCTAAAATTACTGCTCTTGTATCAACCAGATATTGATAAAATGGATTCACATTGTTGGCCTGCTGTGCAGCCACAAAACTGGCACTGCCATTAATTTTGGGAAAAAAAACTGTGAGGCTACAATGGGCAAACATTGAACTAATATCTTGAATCAAATGTTTGAGTGATATCAGGAAATCCCCTGATGTACACAGCAGTGTACCTCTGCTGGGGTCACCATCACATAAAATGCTCTGAGAGAATATACTGATTCAGTTGGCTTGGGTCTATATTGTTCTTTATTGTTCACCAAAAATATGGGGGAATAACAGGCACTGCACTGCTGCCATTTGCCAATAATTCTCTCACTTCCTGGAAAATCATGCCTACCATTACTCGTGGCAGAGCCATTGACACTGGTGATGGAGTCAACTGAAGCTTTTTGGCCAACTTGATCTTGTAGCTGTGCTTGACTTCTGAAAGGTCCTACAGGGTCATTGTGGTAGTTTGCTACGGTAACCGAACAATTTAACGTCACAGGAAATAAGGGTTGGGAAACAAAATGAATCCTTTAATTCATACCACTGAAAACACCTGACCCCAACCACATCCACCTCAACCTCAACGATCATTTCCATGGTTGATATGTTTGTTCCTGTATTCCCCTCGACCAGACTGTCATTATTGGGCATTCTGACCCTATGAATGAGATTATTGTTCGTGTGTATCTGTCTTCATATTTAGAACACATATTATATTGGTGCATCTATGCCTAGCATCATTGGTTCTGGCAATATGTTTGACTGCTGCCTCTGTTGAGGCCCTCAAAATGGCAAACTACCTAGGCAGAACTGGGCTAAACTAATTCCTTATATTTGGTCCCATTGAATCAAAATAGTTTTGCAGGCCCCTGTTCAGTGAATATCCTTTTACCATAAATACAACATTCTGGGTGATGTTAGCCATGTAAAAAACGGGACACGTTACGATCAGCAAATTCTTGTATTGTCCATTGAGTGCCAGCTTAAAGCCAGAGACTGCAGCAAGCACTTGGTAAATCAGAAAAATGCAACTTATGTGGAAATTAAAATTTATTTAACATGGTGCCCAAGGTTAGACATTCTTCCTTGCAAAAGAATGGTACATCTGGGCCCACCAACAGTACTGGATCATATGATACAGGGTCCCCTTTACAATCTGGTTTGTCACCAGAAATACAGTACTGATGTTCCCACTTGTAATCAAATGGTGCTTTGGCGTGGTGTGGAATTTGCAACCCTACCTAATATCCCTGCCCTCTGCTCGACGAATGAATCAACAGCAGGTGGCAGTGGTATAACAGTGGATCTACACTGAGGTTATTGTACCATCTCAATCACCTCATATACTTATCTATCCCAAGAATTTTTCTATTTGGGCTACATTTTTTGAGTAGACTTGACTCATCAGAAAATATAGAACTAAACTAAAGGGCACTGGACCCCACACATGATCAATTTTATTGTCATATTGAATGATCCCATGTTTAAACCAAATTTGAAAGAATCCCATACACACGACCAAGATCTGGTTTCAGGACAATGTATATATCGGTATATACATATTGATATATACCGGTATATCACAAGATGTTTGATGCATGTGTACAGTTAGAATGTTAGCAGTCCTGGCATGTTAACGATGCAGCTGGAGATGTACGCTTGTACACACACACAAAGATCAATCCCAATCAGTTCCCATTTTTGAACAAAACAATGTGACATACAAATGTAACAACCCACTATGTATGATGCTCATATCAAGTTTGTTGTGATCTGCCTTTACACTGCTGGGAAATTAGTGTGACCATGCCAACCACAATTAGTGTACACCATGAACCTAGGTCAAACTGTAAGCCCCTAATTTGTGCTACACATGAACAGTTGTTTTTAAATTATTAGACATAAATCATAGAGATCAAAGCTTTATGCTTCAATCAAGTTTAAATTTTTAAAGCAAACATTTTGTAGAATATAAACACAACACAATGTGGTATTGCAAGAAGCAGAAATAATATATTTTTGTCTTGTAGTTGTACAAACTATATTATTTGCCCAATTAAAGAATCTAACACTGCAATTTCAAATAATATAGAATTTTCCATAGTACTGAACAATTTAATATATAGCATGTTTGAAAATAAACAATGCACCATCTTACTTATCATCTCACTCATTTGGAAAATATTGAGAGTTCAAATATTATAATTGTTGACAATATGCATAATGCTGACATGATCACATGCTTTACTACAAAGTGACCAACACTGACAAGGGTCCAGAAGAGAAATGTTATTTCTAAATTAAGTATAAATTTATAATCACACTTTAATTCTTGTTGTTATACTGTATGGTACCTTTGTAATACAGTTTTATAATATTTTTGTTATTATCATCATGTTATAACAAAATACACCATACAGTCATGAAATAATCAGAAAACTGAAAAAGTGGTATACAAATACAATTACTAAAAAGTCATAAATCATTGTTACAGGTACTGAAGCCATTGATACCATATTCTTTCATTTCTCTGTATAGTATTTCCAAGTTTCCTACAATAATAAAAAAAAAAAATTGTTAAAATATCTATCAAAATACAAAGCTTGTGTGTTATGCTAATTTATCCCAGTACAGGGCCTAAGGGTTATCGGTAACAAGTCTTCCATTAGTAGTTAGTGTAGTGAGTCAGGTCAGGGAATTAATATTACCGTAATACCGGTAGTACCCAGTCCTAATTATAGGTAACAAATGACTCATTGGTCATTAGTGCAGTGAGTTAGGTCAGGTTCTCTGGGATTAATAAAACCCAGTCTTCATTAACAAATGCCAGAACAGAGCCCCAGGGATTAATAATACCCAGTATTAGTATAAGTAACAAAAGTCTGATTTGTACATGAAGTTAGTGCAGTGAGTCAGGTTAGGTTCCCTGGGTATAATAATGTCCAGTCCTAGATATAGGTAACAAAGGTCCCATTGCTAGTTAGTGCAGTGAGTTAGGTCAGGTTCCCTGGGTATAATAATGCCTAGTCCTAGATATAGGTAACGAAAGTCCCATTGCTAGTTAATGCAGTGAGTTAGGTCAGGTTCCCTGGGTATAATAATGCCTAGTCCTAGATATAGGTAACAAAAGTCCCATTGCTAGTTAGTGCAGTGAGTTAGGTCAGGTTCCCTGTGTATAATAATGCCTGATCCTAGATATAGGTAACAAAAGTCCCAATGCTAGTTAATGCAGTGAGTTAGGTCAGATTCCCTGGGTATAATAATGCCCAGTCCTAGATATAGGTAACAAAAGTTCCATTGCTAGTTAGTACAGTGAGTTAGGTCAGGTCCTCTGGGATTAATAATACCCAGTATTAGTTATAAGTAACAAAAGTTTCATTGCTAGTTAGTGCAGTGACTTAGGTCAGGTTCTCTGGGAATAATAATACCCAGTCCTGGTTATAGATAACAAATGACCCATTGGTAGTTAGTGCACTGAGTCAAGTCAGGTCCTCTGAAACTACTATACCCAGTTCTAGTTATGTGTCCCATTGGTCATCAGTGCAATGATTATGGCCATGGCCTCAGGATTAATACATGTAAAACCCAGTTCTAGTTATAGATAACAAATGTCTCATTGCTTGTTAGTGCAGTGATTCAAGCCAGGGCCTCAGGATTAAAAAAATCCAGTCCAAGTTCAGTGTTCTCCCCAGACCCCAAGTCAAACACTGTATCTAATTTGCATAAATTTCCCATTGAATATTGTGATACAATAACTGTGTTAGTATAAAATTAGTTAACAATCTATCTACAATTAATTAAAGACGAGACAGTCTGATATTTTATATCATTTTACTCCATTGTCTTTTATGTATTTATCAAGTCAAATAAAGTTTGAAATAGAACAGCAAAACAAGCAGCCTATCGGCTGAGATAGCGCCGCTGTTAGCAAGGCACATTTCAATTAAAGAACTGAGGATATCATATAAGAAAATGAACAATATGTATGGTATGTATAGCAATCGGACTTGCTGTTTCAACAAGAATTCAAAAATATCACTTTTTACTAAAAATGACAAAAATATTCATCAAAATTAGATAATTGAAGATATCATCACAAAATGAACAAATCTGAGAGAGGTCCAGGTGTAGTACCTATATATGTAATATCAAAGCAATTGGACTTGCGGTTTTTAACAAGAAGTCAAAAATATCACTTTTTACCAAAAATATTCACCAAAATTAGAGAATTTAAGATATCATTATGAAATGAACAAATCTGAGAGAGATCCACATATAGTACCTATATATGTAATATCAAAGCAATCGGAATAGCGGTTTTTAACAAGAAGTCGAAAATATCACTTTTTACCAAAAATGACAAAAATATTCACCAAAATTAGAGAATTTGAGGTTTTGACAGTCTGCTATGCACCATTCCACTAATGCCTAGCTGTGTCGACTTTGTCGACAGCGGAGCTAAAAAGCAATAGAAATAGTTAATATGTTATAGCCAGTCAGTAAATATATTGTTATCCATGGAGATAACTGTTTATCATTATTTCGTGTCAACAAGTACAGTCAGTTTTAGTGCCCATGTCACTGTCTGTTCATGAGACATTAGGGCAAACACTTTTTTGTTGTGAGATTGCGAGTTATCAAAATAGGATGAAAATAATAAATCAATAATGACAAAATTTCAAACTAAAGTCAACGATTTTTCATTGATCTATACCTTATGTGTAATGCTATGATTACCCTAACTTTGTCCGCTAAACCGTAACATTCTTGCATTGAACAAATTTAGAATGTTTTGTTAATTAAAATCAGGGTTTTTTCTTGAAAAAAACTGCAAGAGGGAGCACTGCAATTCAGCGGCACCATCAAGTAGGGGAGATGGGGTTTTCCCTATCAGGGTGTGGAGCATTCTCTGGCTTCCTTTGGGCCAAAATTTCTGTCAGACAGGTCAAAGTTGAAGACTGAAGCCACTTGTGATCCCTTGTCATTCAGAATTTTGTGGTTGCCAGAAAATCTGCCCCCTAGGGTAAGGGGCACATGGCCATGGCATGAGGGCGATGCACCCCTGTTTCTTGTTTAAAAAAATTCCTGAAAATGATTCATTGGCGATTATCTTAGAACCACTAATAAACAGACTGGCAATCCAGGTATTTCTTTTGATCTAACGTGTGTCTCGAGTTAATGTTTTAATCTTAGAAAGAACTGGGGATGATAAAAAAAAATGTCCACAAAGTCATGCGATAACATACGACTTTGTTGGTGTTTCAACAGGAAGTGATGCAAAAGGTCAGACCAAAGTTTCAAATTTTATCTTACATTTTGCCCTGATGTATCATATTTTCAAGAGTTTTTTAATACATGATCGGCAAAATACAGTAACATAATACCAGCTCTGTTGTAGACATGGCGACGTCAACTATCCTAGAAAAATCGACTAACTATCAGAAAAAATATTATGGTAAAAGTCGTTCATTTTTCTTTATTATACATTCAAGAACATTACTATAAAGATGGTTTATACATTCAAATAATCATTACTTTCCTAAAATATGGTCAATTTTGGCTATAAAATATATTATTTGGCAAATCAACTTAAAACTCAACTCGCCATTCGACAAAATTTGGCAAAGCATGAGCCACCAGCGTAGCCGAGACACACAATCGTTGGGCAGATTGACACCTCCAAACAACAGTGTTGCCAGTCAGTTTTTTTTCTTTGGCGATGCCTGCAGTTGAATAATTTTTGCTTCGATTTATGTACAGTTTTATTTTCAATGGGACCTAATTTCACTTGTTTTTTTTTGAATTAAAGTACAAACTGCAAATAATAGCAGTGTACCAAATCAGTATATTTTCCGGACATGTGCAGTATTTGTGATTTGTGAGACTTGTTTTGTCACATTGTTGCTGTTACGTGCAATGGGCAAATTATTAATATTCTAGTATTTGATTTGGATTTAGAGGGGCCACACCCTTGAAAGAACATCTCACAGGGTCACATCACTGTACCATTACGCTTTAGAGGTGTGGAGAGAACACTGTTGTTATACATGTAGGTAAAAATGTCCAATTTGTTGTTAGTGCAGTGAGTCAGGTTAGGTTCAAGGGGAATAATAATACCTTATTATTAGTTTTATAGTTAGTGCAGTGAGTCGGGTCAGGTCGTCTTCGATTACCAGGTAATAATACCTACATGTAGTCTTACCGGTCACTGGTAGTATACCGTAGTGGTTGTCGCATCAGACTCATGATTTGTAGACCCAAGTTCAAATCCTACTAAGGCTGAACACGGAAAGCCCAATTCCACTGGCCAAGATTTATTCACTAACAAATGCGACTTTGGGGGAACTTTGATTAAGGTCGGATAGTGCATTAAATTGCCATTTGATAGGAAAATGGCCGCACAGCCCTGTCATGTAGTCCCAAACTTGAATATGACTTCTGTGGCAAAAATGCACTATGTGTCAGCACTTGCACTTTGCACATAAAAAAAGTCAGGAGAGACAACAGTGAAATTTAATGTCCGGAACTGTTGCCTGGCACAAAAAAATTATTAAAAATAATAATAATACCTAGTCCTAATTATGAGTAACAAATGTCTTATTGGTTGTTAGTGCAGTGAGTCAGGTTAGGTTCTAAGGGAATAATTATACCTTATTATTTGTTTCATAGTTAAGACAGTGATTCATAATATCCAGTTTTAGTTATACATGTACATGTATAGGGAAAAAATGTGTTATATACATGTATAGGGAAGAACTGTGTTAACTCCATATTTGATTTTGCAAAAAGTTGTGAGATAGAAAATTGAACTGTAGATGGCATTTGGGGGGCTCACATCTTTTCCATAGAGCCCTCCGTTAAAATAAGCTTTTTACCTCTCCTGTTTTCAAGCAACGTGCAAGTTATTTTTAAAAATTTTATGGTTATATTGTTCAGTTCAATTTTCAATCCCACAATTCTTTGCAAAATCCAATATTGAGTTAACACATTTCTTCTCTATAGGAAGCCATTATCCCATTGATCATTAGTGCAGTGAGTCAGGACAACGTTGTTAGATACAAATAGATTGAATGGTAAACTTTTGATTTTCAAAGGATTTTTTTAGTAATATTATTTATTCACTTATGGAACATGTATAAATGATTGTTTAAACATTCATCTATCACAGCAAGTATTTGGAAATGAAATTAAGAAAGCATTTCTGTGAATTCATGGCGTCCCAAAATTCAGTAGGAATTCCAAGTGGTTACTCACATTCTGGAGCTACATTTATATCCACAATGCAGCAATAATAAAGATGGTTTTTGTATTGTAAAACTTACTAAACAAATTAAAATGTAATACAAAAATTGAAATAACCATGAATGGTTGTTATTAGTGAGATTAATAACAAGTGTATAATGAGATTAATAACAAATTGTATGTCTTTTCTAAATGACTATAGTATTGCCTAGGCTGTTTTATAGCTGTGGAATCATAGCCCTATGTTGCCGACCGCATTATTTACGTGACTGACTCTGGCCGGCCCATAGGGCTATGGGGCCTTGTGCGACTGAATACCGGTTAAAATCCACATGCCAAATTTGGTCGTCGCGAAAATCACATTTTAAGACCTTCGAAAGTACTCACTATGTTTATTTACTTCCAAACAATGACCAGAACCTATTTGCGCTGTGAAATGATGACGGTGGTCATAAAAAATTGACTTTATTTACCGTACACCGAGTCGCAGAAAAATAACAAGACGAAAGACGCCATTTTGTATTCCAGAGTTTATAGCAAATTACGCGAGACCTATAATTTTGTACCATGTGACCGAAATCAGTAGATAAATTGCGTTTATGCAACTAGTTTCTATTATTAAACAAAAATCATACAATTATAAATACTGTATGTGATTGCTTTCTTTGAACAATTAGAATAACGGGAAGAGTGAGTTTTATTCTTCCACCACTGTATCACATGACCACCAAACGAGATTACATTTATTCTGTGCTAGGGAGTGTGGGATGTCAATGGCTGCCGTTTTCTCGTAATTTGCTTGGTTTCCGCGGTAATTGTAAAATATCACAAATTATTGCTTATTTATAAACACAAATTGCAAACAAAAGTTTGTATGTTATTCATCCAGCAATCAATTCACAATAAAGGTACGTCACACCATAGTAATCAAAAGCAAAAGCGATTTAATTTACGTATGCCAGATTTCTGTTATTAAACTGTGATAGATCCCGTAGCTCTATGTTCGACGTACAACTACAAAATTAAAAAAAAGACGTCCAAATGAAATTGTTAGGGCGAAATTCGATTGTAGGTCGCACCAAAGAGCTACGAAACCGCAGCTAGCTGTTTTATTGACTATTGACACACCTTTGTCATTTACGCAAGTGTATAATATATTATACAAATTGTTCTATCTCGTCATTTTATAGAGAAAAAATATGATAAAATAAGAAAGTGACTGACATGTTTTATACAAGAATATCATTCAGGTTATGGGTATAAATTACTAATATCAAGACCTCATTAATTACTTAAATCTTGCGTATTAAAACATTCTAATTTCAAGAAAATAAATAGCTGCTAAAATATAAAAATTTCCAGAATGGATGCTACAACTTGACAACACCAGCGAATTCTGTCATCATATACGGAATATTTTACAGAAATGCATCTCAAATGGAAGAAACACAAAACGGAAAAATAGCATATCGCTCGGTGGCTCTGTTGTTGTCCGCCTGCTCAACGTCCGCATATAGATTATTTAAATTCAAGCTGGACATGTACATGAAGTTTAAACTATCACTTTCTGGATCAGATGAACTATATACATGTCTATAAATTACTGTTTTGAGAAATCGATGCACATTCGAAATTGGAATTGAACACAACATGATGATGATGATAGAATCAAATGGACGACTCGAGACGCCGCAGCAGTCTGAGCAGGCACACTAAACAAGTCATAGTGCGATAGCTAGCTAGTAAATATCAATATTAGTATTGAATCGCCATATACTTACCTAGCAGCTTCGCCGAACAGTTTCGATGCACTAACACCATTTCAATCGGCGACGGATATGCTATGCAATTGATTTTTAAAAGTACGACAGTTGAATTGAGCTCCGCGATATGGCTGTTAGGACAGCCGATTGTAATACCCCCTAAGTTAGCGTCACTGTGTCTGCGTCAAAAAGATGACAATTCGGTCTGAAAAGATGCGCAAGTAAAGAAAACTTAAATTAAACATAACAAATTACTCCAAATTATACACAAACTGTCCAGAATTATTCAGAATTATGAGATTTATTGACTTGTGAAGAAAAATAATAACAAAGAGCAAGAGAACGTTGGTTTTAATTTTCGCGGGTACCAAAATAGTGGCAAATACCAAAATAGTGGCTTAACAGTTGCGTTTCCGGTCGGAAATTAAGTGATATGTTATAAAATGTTATAAAAGCGAAATATTGGGCGAAATGAGTATTGATGCCCATTTATAGTTGACATGCGTCACCAAATGGGGACATGGTTAGAGTTGGTAGTACCAGTACTAGCATACGCGGGGAGGGAGTCCAGAGAGGGAACAGCCAGCATCCCTTTTACGGGAAAACGTGAAATCTCGACGGATTTGTTTCGTTCTCACATGTAATATCATACCTATGCAGAAGTTGGTTTGCCAGTACTTAATCCATTTTTAACACCTAGGCTACTCTATTGACATTGGTTGTTTATTTCATGGATTTGGCACTTGAGGTAGCTGATAAGCCGTGTCGAAAACGTGCACAAAACGACCATTCTGTGCACGTTTTCGACACGGATTAAAAACCAGTTGTAAGCACAAATTTTCATATGAATGTATCGACGTGCATTCAGATATATGCTATATAAATAAATAAATAAATAAATAAATAAATAAATAAATAAATAAATAAATAAATAAATAAATAAATAAATAAATAAATAAATAAATAAATAAATAAATAAATAAATAAATAAATAAATAAATAAATAAATAAATAAATAAATAAATAAATAAATAAATAAATAAATAAATAAATAAATAAATAAATAAATAAATAAAAATATCAAAACATATCGAGAAATCATTTTATGCCGATTTTATACCATATCATCAGTTTTTTCTTGACGTTCAATTTTAAAATGATTTCGTTTTATTGTGGATCGAAACAGTAAAATTACATAAAACATATAGTCACCGAACTACTTCGCGCAAAAAATGTCTCATGGAACCATTTCTTTTTCTATTTCCTTAAGCAACGGTTTATATGCCATATCTCCGAAATCTTTTTCAGTAACTCGCGACGATAAAACAATGTCGTTATGAATGTACTTATGTTTTTTTGCAAATTATTTCCTATGAAATAATGTTTTACTATGGATTTCTATGGAAATAGTTTGAAAAAAGGTTTTCATTTGTTTCAACAGTTTCTGGAAAAACATGACTTGAAAGTGAATCTCGGTATTTTATGTTGTTCAAACGGGGTTCCTAAACCAACTCGCCGAAACAAACAGTATTTCGTTTTCAACCGGTGTTGTTGATTTCAACGTAAAAAAAATACCGGTGTTGTAGATTTCAGTCTGGTATCAAGCGAGTTAATTTCGGCCGAGTTGGATTTGGGGAGGGGGGTCGATTCGTCCCAAATCACATTCGTCCCAAGTCGATTTGTCCCACAATTAGATTCGTCAGATTATGAGACTTGGAAAAAAAAGAGTGAAATCTGGATTAAAGTATTTCCTCTCTCTTCCCCTACTATCTTCCATGCACGGAACGTCCACGGAAGTTGTCATATTAAGGATGTAGTAGACTTTCGTGGTGATTTTTTTTTTCTTTTGTCATAAATTTGTTTTTGCGTATCTGTTAACCGACTTAATTAGTTGATTATTAGCGAATTGCTGTGTTATTTCTGTCATCGTGTAGGTCTATTTGAAGTTTTGGACGGAACTTGGCTCAGTGATTTGGAACTAATTACAAGATACCGTCGCTATTCTGACATCCGTAGTTATTAATGTAGTGAACGATTAATCAAAAGATATGACGTATTCAGTACTTAGTGTGATTGGCTTTATGATTGAAGGTTACGCCCTAGAGTCTTTTTACTGCATTGTAATTGGTCAGAGTTTTGAAAATGAATAAAGAGAGTTTGAGTTGGTCTTGGCGAATACTCCACGACAGACGCAGTCCGAGAGAGTCCAGGGGCGAGCCTTGAGAGAGTCCAGTCTTGGGCGAGTCTTGGTTCAGCCTTGTGAGAGTCTTGGGGACTTTTCCCCAGGGCGCTGTGTCTTATAGAGTGCTCCAAAAGATCGACTAAGACGAGAGCTGAAACGTATTTCGTTGTGTGTGCCTTATTTGACTGTACAGTTAAAGTGACTTTCCCGATCCCGTACCTCAAGGGGACGAGATAGAGAGACGAGACGAGTTCCCCCCTGGCAATTGTGGAGAACCCCCAGAGAGAAGAGAATTTTACCCCCTGATAACACCATAGTAACCACCTCGAATGATGACGCCAATATACTGTCACTGGAGACTGAACGACACGACATCAACACACAGGATGAGCATGTCGAAACGACAAATATCGCCAGCGAAGTCTGCAGTATCTGGCAACGCTTGCGGTGAAGCGAATAACACGAGGCTCGTCGACCTGGATATATTGATTTCGAATCTGGCTGACCACTGTAAATGTTCTCGGTGTAAAAAGGGAAAAATATATATCCATGAAGAATCTCGTTATGGCTGGGGATCTCACTTTAGTCTCCGGTGTACATGTGGCCTTTCGAACATAACACATGCACGCGGATTGGCTAAGAATACGAGGTAGTCAAAAATAGTCTAATCAGGTCCATTGTGTCATGTGGGACGGCAGATTTCAAGTGAATTTGAGTGACTCGTCAGTGGCTCGTAGACAAAGCTACACGTAAAAGTTACACGTACATTCATAGCTCTTGGAAATGAAAACTGTTTTGTGCTGGTAATAATTGTATAACAATCGTACTGCAAGTCGACAAAAATAAACTAAACGAAACTCCGATTGTAACGAGTTATAGAGCAAAAACGACGACGTGTAATTCACAACAGTGCTGTCTGCAAGCTTGACTGACTTGCTTCCAAGCGGATTCAGTCAGCAAATAGTAGGCCCTTGTTTTTACTTGAATTACGATTTTTAATCGATATTCAACAACAAAAGTTTCATCGGCGGTATTTAGTAAAAAATAAAAAAAGCGTAGCTTAACCGAGTACTCGCATCTCATTATGTAGTTCTGCTCTGATGACATTTTCGCTTGGTTCAGGTGCCGTGGCTTACGAGAAAGGGAGCGTGACATGACAGTGTTCAAGTTTAACGGTCACACGTTTTGTACATAAACAATTGCCAAGTTTGTTGTGATATGGTATAACACTCGAAACTAAGCTTGTCAAGCAAATAAACTTAAATTGATTACACTGTTTATTCAAGGGCGGCCATACTTCGTTTTCACGTTGCTTTTTTCAAATTATCGATTTTTTTTATAACTTTATCGGCCATGTACCAAACGGGTTGTTTTGATTTTTATAAAACCAACACAATAGCTGTCTTAAACAACAAATAACTGAATACGATGCGCCGGACAGAAAATATCCTCTCGACTGTGCTACTTTTGGTTTTTTAGTCTTTTCAGCCCTTTGAAAAGTAACGTGTCTAAAACCACAAAAATCACGATTACGCAAACAGTTCTTGTCCGATTTCATTGATTTTTTTCAGAGATTGAACTCAAGATCAATTGAAAACAAAATATAAAATCTTTTTCAAGTATCAGTAATACTTCATGACTAATTGACCTGTGAAAACAGAGCACTCTAATTTATTACAGAATTCTTCTCCGCCACTTTGTAAACGAACCAAACAATTCAGAAACTATCTATTTTACATTATGTTTGGGAACATTCTCGTTTTCCTTTTCTCATGTGTTTTCGTTTTTTAGTAACAGTAAAAATAGCAGAACAATCGTTTTTGTTTATTTAGCAGTCACGTGACTTAATTAATGTTGACATTAGTGTTATTTTTGGATAGAGTGTTGCAAGGGCTACAATAACATGTAAAAATTGTTAGTCATTAATCATTATTATTTCTTTTATCAAGCTTTTTCTGTTTTGCCCACATCTTACATTACTACATCCTTAAAACAAATCACACCAACTTTCTCGGACATATTCGAACGTGAAAATAAAATATGAAAGTTACAGACAAAGTTACATCCGAATATTTATCACACGAAAAATACATTATTAATATTAACCACAAGCAACAACTAGTTGTATTCAATACCATGGTTGACAGCCGACGCGTAAACATAATGTAATAATTCGGTAGAAGTAGTAGAATGATGGAATGCTCAAAATAAATTGAAATGCAAGTTACATCTGTTGCCTATAATTCATAGCATTCATACAAATACACGCAACGTACAAGATATTCGTTAATAAATACAAATTCACCGTACACGCAACGTGGAGTTATTAGTTATTATTTAGCGTGTCAGTAACAGTTGGCCGAACCTGCAACGTAAACCGACAAGACATAGGATATACCGCACGTCGATGTCAACCTCTTGCACACAAACATAGAAATTGACCCTGCTCAAGATCGTAATGCTGACCAAAAATTTAAAAAAATGGGACGAATGTGAATTGGGACGAATCAACTCGTAGAACGAGTGTGAAATGGGACGAATCGACTTGTGGGACGAATGTGAATTGGGACGAATTGACTGTGAATCTGATTTGGTGCGGGCTAACCTTAAAGGGCGGTGATCGTCGCGCCGCGCATGTGCGACATTTGTGTTAATTGATAAACATTGATTTTCCCACAATTCAATGCGCTCTTCTAATGGAAATCACGAGTACGAGTTGTGACCTGGGTGCTACATGCACAAATTACCGCTGGTGACTCCTTCGATATCTTCCAATCACAAAGGAAATGTCATATTAGTGACGTCCGAGTTTGTACTCGTTGGGCTGCGTAACGGTCAAAATCGCCATCTTTGTTCATATGATACAAATCAATACAGCTTGGCATTTTTATAAAAGAAAGTATGGTAATGTGATACAGTAATTATCAATTCCCTGATTTTTCCAAGCTCTTTTGTTAAACTGTTTTAGTATGTTTTTGTTTATGTATTTAGGAATTGTTATTTAGTTATAGATTCAAAATGAATAATGTCAATAAAGTTATAGTTATAGTTATAGTTATGAGTCCCATCATCATCTCACGCATGCGTGGCGCGGTGACCACCTCCCTTTGAATCAAACTCGCGTGGCTAATTTCTTTTTTTTTACTGCGTTAATTGTGTGTGTTTGCATTTCAGTATATCCTAAATACATTAATTTTGTTTTCATTGATTAGGAATATTGTGATATGAAATGAACTAACATTTCGTTGTTCAGTTCATTTTCGTTGTTTATTTTATTTGTATTCACGCTTCGCGGAACCGAATACGAATCCAAAACTAATAGTGAAGAATACAAGATGGCGTCCATGAGAAACATTTCTGGCATGTCGATTGGACACAGACGTAAAATACTGCGAAGACACGAAGATCGCATTGATACAGGTAATTACTAGAACTTAAAACTCAAATTACAGTTCGATAATTTCACATTGTTTCACCATCCGCGTTATTTTGTGACTAGTTCAGGGCCGTAACGGCGAAATGTATAGCCTTGTTTTGCTTTGATTTGGGGGTTGAAATAGTGGACGGGGAATTTGTGAAGTCCAATCGGTGAGTGTAACTCAATTTTCAATCTTTATTTGAATGTATAAGCAGTGTTATTTTGCTTAGTGTGTCTATCAGGTGTGTGAAAACAATTCACATACTTGCAATGTTGCAGCATGGAAGGTACCTTCCATGGTTGCAGTAAACAAGGCGACGTTAGGGTTAGACCATTTAAACTCGGGGGTAGAAGATTTGTTTAAAAAAATACAAGCTACGGTAGTCAACGAGTGAAAAACAAATTGCAAGTAAGGTGTTGCAGGGAAACAGTGTTGGCGCATTCTAGAAAAATAAAAGGTGCAGACAAGACAGCGTGACAGCTTCCAGCCACCCCCACGATTTCAAATGGTTGGTGCCTTATGGCCAAGAAGCTACAGGTTCATGTATAGTGTGAGGGGTCTAACATTTGAACTTTTACAAATTTACACTCTGCATTTTCATAAAATCTACAAGTAGAGAGAAACACTATATGAGGAAAAAAATTGACCGCTCTCATGAGAGTGATGAGGAAAAAATCCCAAATAATGAATTTTCCCTTCCTTCAAAGTCAAAATTGTTAAAAAAAAAAATGCTCCAAACTGAGGCCATTTACTTCACCTTTTCAGCATTAAACAAAAGTCTTATTTCTGCAACCAGACTGGCTGTGCTATCTTGTATTGTTTTGTCTCAGCTGCCTATCTCATACACTTACTTACTGATGCTTGATGGTCTAAGGAATAGTGACATATAGTAATGGTTTATTAATAGAGATACATGTAAAATGTGTCCATAATAAAATATTGATCATAAAACTACATAACATTTTATATATTTTATATATTTTCGTTGAAAATAAAATCTAGCGAATATACTTTTTTTCCTATATTTCACATTAAACTCATCAAAAATCAGTGAAAATAAATTCCATACAAAATGCCCAAAAAGCCTTTTCAGCGAAAATTAATTCGAGCGAAAATAAAGTATCCCACAGTATACAGTATGCGCATATGGGGGGGGGGGGTACTGGTGTACACATACCTTCACAAAACTATTAGAAAAGATTAGTAATACTGGATTCTCTATTATCTAATGTGATTAACACACATGTATGTATGAACTAAATAATTGTGTTGAATGTTTACATTGTCAGTTCTACACGTGCGACATGCCTGGACTGATTACATTCAAAATTCACACATACATCATACATAATATTATACACATGCACATCAATTTGTTTCATAATCTGATACAAGATGGCCGAATGGGGGCCATTTTTTGTACTGACAAATCATTGAAATCAAGCATTTCTCGGTAATAACTACATAATTATTACATAATAATCTTGATAACTACATGTATTTGTATATCAGTAACCCACAGAGGCTGCGTCTGGTCAATAATTGCTTTTACTGGTTTAAAACTGCATATTGACCTCCACTTTAGTTACTATCTGTTTATTATTCACCTAGTGGTCGCATGTTCTTGAGTGTGTGCATGATGATACATCAAGTAACCAGTGATCTGCTCTAAAATGCAGATCAAATGCAATATGTAAAATTCATGGTATTCTATATGAAATTCACATATTTCCTATTTCGTGTACAAAGGAATTTTTATGAAACCTTAAAAAAACATGTGTACATGTACATGCAGGCTTCTTTCCAGTAATGATAGAAATTGACATGGAAAATGTCTATAAAACTACACACTCGGACTGAGCAGAACTTCATTGAGTTAGAGGAAAAAAACATGCCTGATAATGTTCACTACCAGATGTAGACTAAATACATTTTGTAAAACATAAAACACATTACCCTTGGGGTCACAACCCTCAGCTGAAACAGCAGGGAAAAACAGACCTTCCATGACTGAGTGTAAAATACAGTGTGTAAATAGAAAATACACATTTATATTAACAGTAACAACCTGGCATTTTAATCACATTGTAACAATCAGCATATGTAATTTACATCAACATTCTTTGATGGCTTTAACTAAAATCTTTGTAATTTCAGGTAAGCAGAGCAATATGACAGAATATCATCCAGAGGACTTACATCAACAGATGGCAGATGCATTTGGAGACCCCATTAGATTAAATTGTAGGCATCAAGCACCATTGAAATCAAGTCAACATAGTGGAGTAGGGGTCCCTTCATATGTATCCCAATTCCAGTCGTGTCAGTCACCTGGTTTTTCTGCTTTTGGACCCTACTCCCATCAAAGAAAATCTATGCCTTCGTCTACTCCTGGACCCTACTCCTATGAGAGGGAGTCTATGGCTCCATCTACTCCTGTACCCTACTTGCATCACAGGGAATCTATGCCTTCGTCTACTCCTGGACCCTACTCCCGTGAGAGGGAATCTATGGCTCCATCTACTCCTGGACCCTACTTGCATCACGGGGAATGTATGCCTTCGTCTACTCCTGGATCCTACTTTCAACAAAGGGAATCTATGGCTCCATCTTCTCCTGGACCCTACTTCCATGAGAGGGAATCTATGACTTCGACTATTCTCGACCCCTATTCCCAACAGAGAGAATTTATGGCTTCATCTACACTGGGACCCTACAACCAACAGAGAGAATCTACTGAATTTACTCAACGAGAGTTTCAATTTTTAGCTTGTGATACAGATTCTGAACAAACAAAATCAATATCCAAATTGACATCTGATGCCTGGTCTATTTTCAGAGATGTGTTTCATCTCCCACACCCCCATTCTCGAGAGAGAACACCAACTGGAGTGCCTGCTTCTGAACTTTCTCTACATGAGCCACAACCGCAAGATCAAGATGATGATCCCAAACTTGATCCCTATTCTTTGCAGAGGGTACCATTCATATCTGACTATGATCAATACTCTCAGCACGATACACCAGGTTTCTCATCTGATCAAAATCCTTCTTCTCAACAGAGAGTTTCTAGGCTAGGACAGCAATTAAATCACTTTCCTCAGGAAGAGCTGGTTGAACACAAGCAGTGGGATAGTCCACAGACTGATAGCAAAAAAGAAGCATTAGCTGATAAGCTGTTGGAAGCAATTAATAAAGATGACAGCACAACACCATTGGAGAAGGCTTGGTTAAAATATATGCATGTTCGGCATACACATCAAAAAAAGCCATCTATTGAAAGTGGATTTTTTGATACTTTGCCTAGTGAAACATCATCTTTGCATGGTGACCATTATTCCACAGCATCACAAATTGGTTATCACATATCCCAACAAATAGAACAAGATGATTCTAGAAGAGGGATTTATCCAGGGCAAGACCCACTGCATTCACCTGTTATCATTGATCAATATTCTCAGCAAGGAAAACCAGTTTTCTCATCTGTATCAACTGGTGATTTGCACTCCCGACATCATGATACACTTCCAAAGTCTCAACAGGAAATATCATTGTCCATGTCTACTCAGCGTAGATGTTCATTAAGCCAAGACTTAAATAGATTAGACTACATACCTCAGGATAAGCTGGTTGAACATGATCAGTGGGATAGTCCAAATACTGGTTACAAGACAGAAGCATCAATTATTAAGTTGTTTGAAGCAATTAACAAAGATGATAGCACAACAGCTTTAGAAAAAATTTGGTTAAAATATATGTGTGTTCGGCAGAAAGAGCCTCCTGGTGGTAGTGGCTTGTCTAGCCCTTTGCACAATGAAACACCATTCAGTGATGACCATTCCCATACAACATCAAGCTTTGATGAACAAAATAATTCAAGATTGATCCTGAGCTGCACCTTCTCCCTTCCACTGTTGATAATTTTGCATCTGGCAATGCTCATTTTTCTCAAGGAACTAAAAGGTCAGCCAGCAAAGAAAAATCCTATTTTCCAAGCAATGACAATCGATCGCCTACACATCAACGCTTGTATAGTCCAGATAGAAAAAAGCAAAGGCAGTCGGTAGGAATGTTTTTATTGCCTCTGTGTGCGGAGCACACAATGGGAGTCTTTGCAGATTGTGTGTCTGTGTGTGTGTATGTGAACTGATTAGTTTTGGGTTGAAATCTGTGCTTATTTATTACCAAATTTGCATATTAAAACCATTCAACATATTTCAATAAAACTTACATAGATGTTCTGGAGCAATGTACATACCTCATTAGTTTTTGGTTGAAAACCATGCATAATTATTGACCTAATTTGCATATTAATGATCCACTTGTTTCTCAAGTACCATTCAACAGATTTTAATGAAACATGGAACATAGAAGCTCTGCGATAATATGTAAACCTGATTAGTTGAAATTCATTCATATTAATGACCTAATTTGTATATTAATTAGCCAATATTTAGCTTTTTCACCAATATATTAACCACACATCATATTTAATAAAACTTGCTACATAGATGCTCTGGAAAAATAGTTTAGGGTTAAATTATGTACTTACCGATAACATAATTTGCATAAATTAACCAATTAAAAGGTGTTCCACAGATAACTTGAGTAATAATGATGAATAATAATAATAATGAAACTATATACATGGTTGGTTTTTGATAATCCACGGATCTGATTACTTCAGGGCTGACATCCATGCATATTAATTACAGGTTTAGTATAAATAGTTTCATGTGTCCTTAATATGCATAACTGTAATGTACTAAACACTGCTGCAAACACTGTTGCAGATAATTTTGTTGTCTGACAAAATATATGACCAAATCACCCTAATCATTGCTTGCAGTTATGTTTTTAAAATTCTGTATTTGCTTTATTAGAAGCACATCTGCTTACTGTAAATGACAAAAAGTCTGTGGTAAAAATAAGATGTATTTCAATGATTTAGCATGCAAACTTGATATAATAATAATAAATATTAGGTTGCTGATTTGGGTTAAACTTGATATAATAATAATAAATATTAGGTTGCTGATTTGGGTTAAACTTGATATAATAATAATAAATATTAGGTTGCTTATTTGGATTAAACTTGATATAATACTAATAAATATTATGCTGCTGATTTGGGTTAAACTTGATATAATAATAATAAATATTAGGTTGCTTATTTGGATTAAACTTGATATAATACTAATAAATATTATGCTGCTGATTTGGGTTAAACTTGATATAATAATAATAAATATTAGGCTGCTGATTTGGGTTAAACTTGATATAATAATAATAAATATTAGGCTACTGATTTGGGTTAAACTTGATTTAATAATAATAAATATTGGGTTTGCTGATTTGGGTTAAACTTGATATAATAATAATAAATATTAGGTTGCTGATTTGGGTTAAACTTGATATAATAATAATAAATATTAGGTTGCTGATTTGAGTTAAACTTGATATAATAATAATAAATATTATTATACATCTGTCACCGTAATGCCATAAGTTACAGCGTGCCGTAATTTTGTGGTATTTTACGGGGTATTTTCATCCTATCATATTAGAAAATGCGAATTCCAAATATGGAATGATTACGCACATTCTCTAATAATAAAAACTAACATGGCTGCCACCAGGGTTTGACCGGAATCCACACAAAGAAGTTCGCTGTTTCTGTTATAAACTTGAATTTCGGCATTCCCATGATGTATCCTTGGTAAAGATGTATAATAATAATGGTTATTTTGAGGATACCTTAAAGTATGCACTGAGACATTACACCGTTGCATCGACCTCTGCTGCACTTCGGTTGATAACCTCGCTGTACTGTCTTCGAACATACTTTGAGGTATCCTTGCAATAACCTCATATTATGCTACTGATTTGAGTTAACCTTGATTCTGTTGTAAATTCACTCTGGGCCGTTAATTGGCAGTTTGGGTTTTTAAAAAATTAAAATGGGACAAAGAAATTGCCAAGGGCAATTTTTCGGCAGTTTTTTAAGGTGTTATTTTAAATTTCCTGATGCCTAAGTTTTACTGTAGTCATTGATGGCTATTCAAGTGACTAGCGTGAATGGGTAAGCTTCGTTTCGACAATGAGCTGTAAACAATGTTAAATTATTCTTCAAATATTCTTCAGTTTATAATTTGAAAACAACCAATTTTTTGAAGAAAAAAATCATGCCGTTTTCCCATCAAAGTCCAAGCCAAAAGATCGCACTACAGCATCAACAAATCTCATCCGTGTTGCCTTCAATAATAATAAATAATAATAATAAATATTGGTTCAGTGAAAATTCATAGTGAGACATGTACTCTGTAATTTATGAATAATTGTTCAAATCAAAATAATTATGAATATTATTTCTAGAATGATGGTGTTCTGGTGAGACGTAATGCACGCATGTGGCACTGCACACTTTGCAAAGAACCAGTTCCTGCAAAAGATGTGAGTACATGTACCGGGTAATTATCATAAGTATTCTAATTTACATGTTGGCATCACTCTAATTCAATGTGATTCTAAAAGAGATATCACAAACAGTTTACAGTCTAACAACAAACAAATTTTGGTATTTCAACACAACAACAAAATACCTTGTGATTTTAATATAATATGCACTGGTTATTTTGTTGGGAATGAAAAAGCATAGAACCAATGATCACAGTAGTATAATCTTGTCACAATGTTTCACAAGTAAATAAATTACTCATTTTCAAGGTGTAACATATGCTGCAATGTGAAAATGATTTGACAATGTTGCTGCACAATCTTGAATGTAACAGTGAAATGTTCCTAAGTGATGGTTAAATACAAATACTTAAATATCCAGTATGTGGTACTGTACACTTGGCAGTGTGACAGTTTCTGCCAAAGATTCACATTCATTTGGGAAAAAAGTAAATTGTATTAGTATCAAAAGTGGAAGATTCGGTTTATGAGTCAAAAGTACGTATTGTCATTGTTATCTTCTGTATAAACTACTAATAAAAGTATTTATTGTGGCTGTCAAAAAAAAGGATCTTCTCATCCCTGGTTAAATAGAAAAATAATGTGACGATGTGATTTTAATTTTTTGTGCTGTATTTCAAGGGTTAAAACATGCTAGATGTGTACTGTTTTTGTAGTTGATTGTCTAATTTTCCAAATCACTACTTTGGAATTAATCTGCATTTCTTAATTAGCTAAATTGTATACTAATTGACCAATCAATGGTTTCAACTTGTCGATATACTGGTATAATATAATGTGAAATATGTGTATATTTAATTATTATTTTTTTAACAGTTATGCTATATTTGCTTCTATTTTTTCTAGGAAATGACAGCTTCACTTCATTCGAAAACTACTATGCATATTTCCACTAAATATCAGGTAAGAAAAAAATTTGAACTGTTATCATCCATCAGTCTGGTTTATCAGAATTTGGCATTTTTAGTCCTGTATGTCCATCCATGCATCTGGAATAGTTTCT
Source organism: Saccoglossus kowalevskii (assembly GCF_978046115.1). NCBI lineage: Eukaryota > Metazoa > Hemichordata > Enteropneusta > Harrimaniidae > Saccoglossus > Saccoglossus kowalevskii. The sequence continues at coordinate 97,156 of NW_028188651.1, forward strand.
CAGACATGCTTTATGTAATCTCATTCAAACTTCACATGTACATGCCAATTATCTTTGTCATTCAGTCAAATATGGCTGACTGACGGCCATTTTAGTCATCAAATATGGCTGACTGACAGCCATTTTAGTCATCAAATATGGCTGACTGACGGCCATTTTAGTCATCAAATATGGCTGGCTGACGGCCATTTTAGTCATCAAATGTGCATTTCTCATGGTTAAACATGTCCAGAATCGTTTCTCTGAGATGAACAAGGCGATTTCATTCAAACATGCATATTTGTTTGCAGGTGCAGATCATATTTTTGTTGAGATTCAGACAAAAATGTTCGATTTGTGATGAATTTGTTTTTATTTATTTATTTCTATGCTGATTCCTCACTAATATTTTTCCCAATTTAGTTGAAAGTTTGTGCTCAAGTAGTACATGTATACTCATAAATAATATCCTTTAAGACGGAAACATGGACTAATGGATTGACCTTCATGTGTGCATCTGTTCGTGCATGTGTTCGTTCATATCCAGCAGTGTCTTACACTTGCTTTGACCAATCAAGCTCAAACTTCTTTCTTACATCAGACATATGCACATGCATTTGTTTCATTTTCAGATTTAAGATGGTTGAATGGCTGCCATTTTAAGGCCAAAGTGTATCAAAATAAAACATTTCACCATTTTATGAACTAGATCTCAGTCGTGTGTGGGTTAGTTTAAACTTGCTATATACGTGTACATTATGCACAAGAGGATCTTGATGCACGTCATTTCATTTTCCGAATCAAGTTCAAAATGGCTGACTGGCAGCTATTTTTTTTCCATGAAACATACATCATAATTCACTGGGATATTCTAATGATGCAATTACTTGTTTTAACTGTTTCAGTCTGAAAGGAAACATAGACGATATGATAATAGAGAGGTAAGTTTTTATAAAGTACTGGTAGTGTGTTTTCAGTAACCTGAACTTCTCTGACTTCTGGATGTATTTGTCCAAGGCCGAACCAGAGCTTGAGTTTGTTTGCTGGGCAAATATCCTATTTTCACATTTATTGCTTTCCTATAAATTATGACAGAATTTTTCATAAGCAGTGATTTTTTTTACCATTTTCAGTCTGACAGAAGACAAAGAAAAAATCATAATTTAAGAAAGGTAAGAGTTGAAATTGATTTGTTATCTATGATGTGATCATTGACGACATCACACAAGCAAATAAAAAAAATGTTTCTCAGATTGCATTCTCAAAAATGGGGTGTTTAGACTATTTGTTTTCCTAATACATTCAACAGCACACTAATTTTGCAGGTTTTACCATTTCATCAACAGAGGGCAATATTTCATGAGTCTATTTGTCACAAAATATGATAATCAGTTCTGGCACCATAAACATTTATTTACCAACAATTTTGTCAAAAATATGTCAGTCAAGTTTTTGAGCAAGCAAATTGCCATTCAGTTTAATACTGTAAAATACTTTATTTTCGCTTGGAATTAATTTTCGCTGAAGGAATGATTCAGTGAAAATGAAATCCAGTGAATATACCGGTACCTTTTTTCCTATATTTTACATTCAACTCAGTGAAAATCAGTGAAAATAAATTCCATACAAAACATCCAAAAAGCCTTTTCAGCAAAAATTAATTCCAGCTTAAATAAAGTATTTTACAGTAATTAACTGATACGAGTAGATTAACGGGAAATCCAAAAGGAGCCGCTATTTCCCGTTAATCTACGAGGAGGGGTAGTATAACGAAGTTATAACAAAGTTATACTGCGAATTTGACGAGTTTTGCACGGCTTATTTTAAATCCTGTGGTCATGGCGGATGTTTACAGCGCTATTGCGTAAATCGCAATTCTAAACCAGGTGTAGTCAACCGCAATTATCAGCCGTGCTCATTGGCTATAACAGATGTGTTGAAAAGCTCTAGCCAATCGACATTTACTCAGCAGAGTTTGTTTTGTTTAACAATAGAATCCACCAACAGTGGACTTTATTGTATTACCATAACCAACACTGATTGGACCACGTAGAATTGCATAAAAAACATTCGATCACGTGAATTTGGTGCTCATTTGTGAGAACAGTGTAGCACGTTGTTGGGTGAACTCCGGAGATCCGTCAGAATCATGTCTGCTCAAGAATTTGCTGCTCCGGAAATTGACTGGGATTTGGAAAACTGGTTGTCCCAAATTGATGTGGACGACGCCGAGGACTTTAAACTGAGCGATATTCAGAAAGAATTCTGTTTTTTGCCTCCAGTTGACAGCAAACAAGTCACCAAATACCAGCAGTCACGCATACCCAAGACAACTCGCAGCGCTACAAAATGGGGCGTCAAAACATGGAATGAGTGGAAAGAGCAACGTAATGTTAAAGTTGAGTATGATAAATCTGATGAAGAAGTGTATCATTTGGTTCCGTCTCTAGATGACAATTTAGTCCAGAAGGAATTTGATTTCTGGCTATGTAAATTTGCCATTGAAAGTCGGAGACAAGATGGCCAACAGTATCCGCCAGACTCATTAAGACAAATGTTCTGTGCCATTTACCGCTATCTGCGCGATGATTGTAACCGCCCTGACCTAAATTTTATGGACCAGGGCCTCCACGACTTCTTAGGTTTCAGAAATACGCTGGATGGTGTCATGAAGACACTCTCTCACTCTGGTATTGGTATCTGAAAAAAACAAGCCGAGCCATTTTCGCTAAATGATGAAGAAAAGCTATGGGCACACGTGTTTGGTACAAATACCGCATTAGGCATGAGTTATGCAACCTACTTTTACATGTGTAAAATGTTTGGACTGCGTGCCGCTGATGAACATTCAACACTAACGGTAGACCAACTCACCATGCACAGCGACGATATGGGGGAGTAAATGGTATTCCAGGGAAAACCATCGAAAACTGACCAGGGAGGATTCTAACGCAAACCAGGGCAAAAACACTACGCGCAACCAGAAAACTCGCGCTGTGTTGTAAACTTGTTTCGGACATATCTGTCATATATCCCAAACAGCGGGCCATTCTATAGAAGACCACTGAAGTCAAAGAATGACGAAATAAAGTTCTCTGCACAAAAGCTTGGTGTTCATACATTGCAGGGATACAGTAAGCAGATGACTGATCTCGCTGGGATAAAAGGTTATCATACTGGGCATTCAGGAAAGGTACGTATTGGAATTTGCACTTTAGTAATGCAATGTTCGATTTCCCCGCTGACAAGAAATAGTCATAACTTTATGTCGAAAATAATCACTACTCGTTAACTCCATTTTTTCATGCAAACTGTTTGGTGGAATACCATTTAAATATTATATTCACTGGCACGATATGTCGGATTCATTTCACGCGATAAAGATTTAATGCAAACGGCTTTGACGTGTTTTAAAAAAGCTGAACGATTGAACGTACTATAACAATATATTGATATTTTAAATTGCTATGAGGTGGACTGTTACAAGCTATTGTACTTTCATATTAATACATTGTATTTTATTTTAATTAAACAGATTACACAGGCAACCACGCTGTTCCGGCAAATTTCGACGAGCAGCTAATAGCAGAAAGAACAGGTCACTCCAGTCTAGCAATTAGAAGCTACAAGCGGACAAGCGACGAGCAGACGAAAGCAGTGTCGGACGCATTGCAGCCACCCAAACCGAAAAAACGGCGAAAGAAGCGAAAACGCATGACATATCCACCACCCCAACAGACGAGGACAAATCTAATACCACTGTCATAACCGATTCTTCCCAAGTGTCCGTGAATTTTGTAAAAGGAAATATGAAACTTGAAATACGTTTTTAAAATGTATCGTATAATCGTCATTGCGTATTTAATTAATTAAATGAAAATTCCACCTTGTTCTTTGTTTTCATTCAGTGGCCACCTGTTATGTTAATCAGCTTTCCACTCCTGTTGTGCTCATGACTATTTAAATTAACCCATTCATTATTAACAGTCCCGGCTTGTTAATCCATTGATAAAACAGTACCGTTAACAGGAATGCATAATTAATTAGGTTGAAACTGTCCGATAACGAAAGTAAGAAACATAGTTAGAACAATGGCGACGAGACAAAAAGTAGTATAACACACATTAATGTATCTGCCATATTGTTTTTGAACAGAATGGAACATTTGAGGAATCTCAAAAGAAACTAATTGCCTTTTATGCCCCCTTGAAGTAGAAGCCCTGTAGTTGTGGTATTCCTGTATATTGCCATTGGTGCCATTGCCATCATAACATGTTTCAATGCATTTCTTTATAGATGTTTGTCCCAAGAAAAGCTGTTCGTCTTGTTATTGGTCGGGGCTGGGCAGTAGTTCACAAAATACAGGATGAAACAGGTGCTTCTATACAGTTTGACCCACGTAAGTTGTAGAGAGATAATTTTTTTTTTAGCTCTGTAAAAAAATTCATGGTGTCTCTGTCACATGACCTTGTTAACATTTCAGAATTAAGGAGTGGACCATTAGAAGCTTGTAGTGGGTGCTGAAATGAAAAAATATATCCACAGGAAAATTCATCGTGAAAAAAAAGTTAAGGAAAAGTTAAGGATCTCATAAACAGATCAAGAGTCCACTGGTCAGTAGATCTGGTGAAATGTAACACATTTTGGCAGTACTGTAAAATCTGTATTACTGTAAAATCTGTATTTGAAGCCGCGGCTTCTATTAAAATGGTACAATTCAACAGAGGGATGCGGCTTCTATTAGAGCATATACACATATGAGAAATGATGAATTTTTGGTTCCCAATTGTTAAAAAAAAATGGGTGCGACTTCTATTAGAGATGCGGCTTCTAATACAGATTTTACGGTAGAAGCTATGACTTCTATTAAAATGGTACAATGCAAGAGAGAAGATGCAGCTTTTATTAGAGCATCTACACATACATGTATGAGTGATGTTGAATTGGTGGTTCTCAATGGTTCAAAAAAATAGGTGTGAATTCTATTAGGGATACAGCTTTTAAAAGAGACTATGACAGAACCCCACACCCTTCCCGTGGCTTTCGTTGCGTATGGAAGTTATTTTCACGAGTGATGCGGTGTATCCTGCGGCCGTACTTTCACGAGCGAAGCGAGTGAAAGTACAGCAGAATCCACCGCATCTCGAGTGAAAATAACTTCCATACGCAACGAAAGCCACGGGGAGGGTGTGGGGTTCTGTTATTATTACATATGTTTCATACTTGATTATTTCGTATTAAAGAAAGAAAGTGCAAACCGGGATGGAATTTAGGTCGGGGAACCCCATTGCCCATTAATATGTTCCAATATAAGTGTTACGCCCTAGCAGCGCGTGTCAGTGTAGAACGCGCCCGGAGAACGCGTGTCACTGTTTGTTTGAAATTAAAATAATCAGACGTCTAATCTGAGTCACTGTTCGAATAAATAACTCGTTGACGTTTAGTTGGGACCACGGCAGAACCAGAACTTGAACTGGACGACTATGATACACAGTTTATGTTGAAGTTAAAAGTTCCGCCACAGAATTGTGCATTGACAAACATGTCGTGCAACTGCGGTACTCCTCTGACGGGATGACTTTCGTCGACAGCGGTTGTCGCTGAGCTGCACGCTACAACTTCGTGTGTGATGTTGCTTGCTGGTCGTGGATTGACTGAGTCTTGATTACCGGTTAAAATGTTGCTCTTTTGGCGTTGGTATTTTTTATTTGGAACTGAGTAACGCCGCAACGTCGCCAGCAGAAACCTGGTATCTCGATGCTGATGGTTGCAGCTGCATAGTAATCGCTGATTTTACTGCTGGTGGATCTTCTGAGAGCCCTTCAAGGTTTATAAAACTCCGAAAACATTATTGCATGGGTGATATGCAAATTAGTTTGGGCCAAAATAAGTGACTGCCTAAAAGTACCGTTACTGTTGTTCAAATTTCATTTCACTCGGCAAGTATATTCATGTACCCCAAAGGGAAAATATCATACTTCTAAATATTGTTTATTTCGAAAAACTGTACTCCTGAAGGGAATACTTTGTTTGCTCTCAGACCTCATTTGCATATGGGTTGTGGAAATACCGATTTTGATTTCAGGGACGAATCAAGATAAACTGCAGTACATATGTAATAATTCACAGTACTCACTACCACACTACGTTTTCACCTTGATATGTGTATTAAAATTATTATTTGTTTATTAGTCCCTGTTCGGACACAGTCAAACTTGGTATATACGTTGGACATTATAGGACCTTGATGCACATCATTTTGTTTTCAGATAAGATTCAAAACGGCCGACTGGCGGCCATTTTGTTTTAATAAATGTGGTTCTAGTGCCATATCTCTGACTTGCTGTGACTGATTATGTTCAAATTTTAAATATTCATTTATACATCATGTCATAGATATACAGATATATTGGTTTGACGATCTTATTAAAAATGGTCGAAAAAAAAAATTTCAGGCATTTATGGATGGATTTTGTTCAAACTTGGTACATACATTAGACATTACAGGTTCCTGATGCACGTTATTTTATTTTTTAGATCAGATTCAGAATGACTGACTAGTGGCCATTTTGTTTTAATTAATGGGCTTCTAGAGCCATATCTCTGACATGCTTTGACTGACTATGTTCAAATTTTATATATTCATTATACATGTATTCAAAATGGCTGATTTTGTTTTAATTAATGCTGTTCCAGAGCAATATCTCTCAATACTCGTTTGATGATCAGATACAAATGTCAATCATTTAAATGTTAAACAATCATCATAATCATATTCCTGACATGTTTATATTCCAGCTATATTACTATAAACAAAACTATATATCTTAAATTCGATAACTAATGGGGACTGTGCCATGGCTTGTTTATACTAAAATTATTATTTGTTTATTTATACAAAAATTATTATTTGTTTATTTATACTAAAATTATTATTTGTTTATTTATACTAAAATTATTATTTGTTTATTTATACTAAAATTATTATTTGTTTATTTATACTAAAATTATTATTTGTTTATTTATACTAAAATTATTATTTGTTTATCTATACTAAAATTATTATTTGTTTATTTATACAAAAATTATTATTTGTTTATTTATACAAAAATTATTATTTGTTTATTTATACAAAAATTATTATTTGTTTATTTATACTAAAATTATTATTTGTTTATACAACAATTATTATTTGTTTATCTATACTAAAATTATTATTTGTTTATCTATACTAAAATTATTATTTGTTTATTTATACTAAAATTATTATTTGTTTATTTATACAAAAATTATTATTTGTTTATTTATACAAAAATTATTATTTGTTTATTTATACTAAAATTATTATTTGTTTATCTATACAACAATTATTATTTGTTTATCTATACTAAAATTATTATTTGTTTATCTATACTAAAATTATTATTTGTTTATTTATACTAAAATTATTATTTGTTTATTTATACTAAAAATATTATTTGTTTATCTATACAATTATTATTTGTTTATCTATACAAAAATTATTATTTGTTTATCTATACAAAAATTATTATTTGTTTATTTATACTAAAATTATTATTTGTTTATCTATACAAAAATTATTATTTGTACACAAATTATTATTTGTTTATTTATCCAAAAATTATTATTTGTTTATCTATACAAAAATTATTATTTGTTTATTTATACTAAAATTATTATTTGTTTATTTATACTAAAATTATTATTTGTTTATTTATACTAAAATTATTATTTGTTTATCTATACAAAAATTATTATTTGTTTATTTATACTAAAATTATTATTTGTTTATTTGTACAAAAAATATTATTTGTTTATCTATACAAAAATTATTATTTGTTTATTTATACTAAAATTATTATTTGTTTATTTATACAAAAATTATTATTTGTTTATCTATACAAAAATTATTATTTGTTTATCTATACAAAAATTATTATTTGTTTATTTATACTAAAATTATTATTTGTTTATTTATACAAAAATTATTATTTGTTTATCTATACATAAATTATTATTTGTTTATCTATACAAAAATTATTATTTGTTTATCTATACTAAAATTATTATTTGTTTATTTATACTAAAATTATTATTTGTTTATATCTCAGAGGATCATAAGAGTCATGTGCAAGTTGTTCGGATTGATGGAACAGAAGATCAAGTAAAAAATGCACGAAAGAGAATTAACAAAATAATGGATGTCATAACTCAACGCAATATTGAGGTAACTATGGGTCACTTTGACCTTTGAAGGTTTCACATCCTGGTGTTTTCATTGGTATGAAAATCAAAAGTATAAATATATTTTATTGATATTTCAGCACAATTCCAGAGACGAATATTTATTTTCAGTTATTAAAGTGAAATATTTCTGTTGGGAACAAAAATATTCATTAAAATGCCCCAATTGTGTATGTTTGTGGTGCTGTCATAGCAACAAAAGTACCAGGATGTATGACATTTAGGAGTTGCCTGTACATTACAATATTTGTTTCATCTTATCTTTATTTATTCTATCCCACAATGTGAAGCCCTGCCATCATAAAAATTAGGATTTTGTCATATATAAAAATGTTATTATTCAGTATGAACTCCTGACCAAGTTCAATTTAGCTTTGTTAGTCCCCGTTCGGACGTAGTCTGAAAACGGGGACTTATGTTTTGCCCTGTGTGCGTCCGTCCGTCCGTCCGTCCGTCCGTCCGTGATCACCTGTATCTCGAACATGCATGGACCGATTAAGTTCAAACTTCACTCATACATCACACATTATATGGGACATATGCACATGCATTTTTTTCATGATATGATTAATGCTAGCCGAATAGCGGCCATTTTAAGGCCGAAAATGCATCAAAATCGCACATTTTCACCATTCCGGACCCGGATCTCAGTTATGCATGGACGGATTTTGTTCAAATTTGGTACATACATTAAACATAATAGGACCTTGATGCACGTCATTTTTTTTTTTGGATCGGGTTCGAAATGGCCGACTGGCGGCCATTTTGTTTTAAAGAATTCAGTTCTGGATCCATATCTGAGACATGCTTGGATTGATCGAGTTCAAACTTCACACACACAAGGTACATCATGTCACAAATATGTATGTGCATTTGTTTCATGATCTCATTAACGATAGCCAAATGGCGGCCGCTTTAAGGCCGAAAATGCATTGAAATCGCACATTTTCACCATTCCGGACCCGTATCTCAGTTATGCATGGATGGATTTTGTTCAAATTTGGTACATACATTAAACATAATAGGACCTTGATGCACGTCTTTTTTTTTTTCGAATCAAGTTCGAAATGGCCGACTGGCGGCCATTTTGTTAAAGAATTCAGTTCTGGATCCGTATCCAAGACATGTCGGGATTGATCAAGTTCAAACTTCACACACACATGGTACATCATGTCACAAATAGATATGTGCATTTGTTTCATGATCTGCTTAACAATAGTGGAATGATGGCCATTTTAAGGCCGAAAATGCATCAAAATCACGTATTTTCACAATTCCAGAACCGGATCTCAGTCATGCATGGATGGATTTTGTTCAGATTTAGCACAATGTGTTGTACATATGCAGGTGCATTTCGGTCATGATCTGCTTTGAATGTATATGTCACTCAAATATGAACGGAACGGGGATGTGTCATTGACAATGACTTGTTTCACATTCATATTTTCTGTATTATTGGAAATATTCATTTAAGTGATTTTTAAGAAATTATTCGCTTATAAAATTTTGAACAGTCACAGTGTTGCGCTGTTTTAGGTTTGGAAAATTTGTTTGGGACCAATGATTCAAATTTATGCTTCAATTACAGGCAACAAAAACGATTGAAATGAATGTGATGTCTGTGACTACAGACGTGCATGCAAAAATAACTTACTTTTTTGAGGTACTTTTACAGCATTGTTTATTATTCAGTTGGTTTGATGTGGAACTTTAAGTTTATTTTATCGTAAAAGAATATTTTAAACACTTAATCAATTTAGTACAATTGCTGCGTTCCACCATATTTTCTTGAGCATGACCTACCATGTGAACTTGGATCTTTTGGGCCAAGAATGCAATTAACCATTCAGAATATTGTGTGTTACTGTCGGCAGTTTCTAGTGCTGAGAGATCTTTGCAATCAACAATTCAAATTTATTTACATGAATGGTTTGGATTTCTACTGTTTACTTGTATTGTATAACAGTGTATTACAATGTACATTGCTATGAAAATGGATTCTTCCACTTTGAATTGAACCAATCCTAATAATGTGCTTTGAGAAAATGTTTCGAGGGAGTAGTTCTTGTTTTGACTTTGAAGTACTATGGTGTGCTGAAATAAATGAGACCTTATGAATCTCTGAAATTGAAGTAATGCCTCCTGGAACTATATATTCTAATCTATACAAAACAGTTTCTGAGATCTTCGGCATAATGGCGATTGGAAGTAAATTTTGTTATTATTATAGTTGCAGTGTACGATTTTATGTATACAATTTACATAATCAATTCTTTTAATTTTCCAAAATTTTCAATTACAAATATATATTATTCACACTATTAACAAAAACAAAAATTTGAAATTATATGTTATGATTATTTTTCATAATTTAGAATTGTGACATTTATGTCGTTACTAAATGTTTGAAACTATTTTTGTTCATAATAGGTGGTTGTCCCAATGAGAAATGCTGGTGCTATTATTGGTCGCCGTGGGGAAAGAATTGCCAAGATTCAAGAAGAAATTGGTGCTTTTATAACATTTGACGAAGGTGAGTTGTTAAACATGGTAGTATTAGTATGTGTAACCATGGACTATAGAGTCTATGGTTTTAAAATATGTGAAATACACATGATTGACAGAAAAAATGAAAGATTCACTATTATTTGTTCTGTTCAGATGAAGTCTGACACTAGGTACTTAATTTAAAAACTGCTCTGTGAGTGTGTGAGACAGTTCCAGTTCCTGCTATATTCAAACTCACACACATCATTCATGTGCATTTGTTTGACAATTCAATTCATCAAAATCAAGCATTTTTTCCATTCCAGAACCGGATCTCATTTTGTACATACATTAACATAATAGGACCTTGATGCATGTAACGTTTTTGAAGATCAAACATTTCTGGCATTCTAGAACTGAATGTTGGCGTTTATGGATGGATTTTGTTCAAACTTGGTACATACATTAGAGATTATGGGTTCCTGATGCACGTCATTTTATTTTTCAGATCGGATTCAAAATGGCTGACTAGCAGCCACTTTGTTTAAATGAATGCGTTTCTAGAGCCATATCTCTGATATGCTTTGACTGATTATGTTCAAATTTTATATATTCGTTTTACATCAAATTATAGATATATAGATGTATTCAAAATGGCCATTTTGTTTTAATTAATGCTGTTCCAAAGCAATATTTCTCAATATAGACAAGTACTCGTTTGACGATCAGATACAAGATGTCAATCATTTTAATGTTAAAAAATCATCATAATCAAGCATCATCTTCTGGATCCATACTTCTGACACATTTATGTTCCAACTATTTTACTATAAACAAAACTATATATCTTAAATTTGATAACGGGGACTGCCATGCATGGCTTTTTGTTTTACAAATCACATTTGACTAGCGATCATTTTGCTTCAACCTTTTCACCACCAGTTCCCACTTTTCATCACAAAATAGTCCCATCTATAGTCTGCATATTCCTTTAGAAGAGTGGGACAAAAAAAGACAAATTTCTCAAGTAAAAACTAATATTGAAGAATATAAAAAAAAATGCAGACAAATTTGGGCGAAAAAGTCTGGTGGTGAAAGAAGTTAATAAATGAGGTTTGAGTTTATCTCTGACATACCTGACATACCTGACATACCTGACTGGTTTGAGTAAATCTCTGACATACCTGACTGGTTTGAGTATATCTCTGACATACCTGACTGGTTTGAGTATATCTCTGACATACCTGACTGGTTTGAGTTTATCTCTGACATACCTGACTGGTTTGAGTATATCTCTGACATACCTGACTGGTTTGAGTATATCTCTGACATACCTGACTGGTCATATTCAACTCACCTACATTAAAAACCATGTCACACATACAGGTATGTAGATCTATTTGATCCAATTACAGTTGGATGCAAGTTGGCCATTTTAACACTGAAAATTCATCAAAATCAATTAATATTGGCCATTGCAGAATCAGATCTCTGTCTAGCATGTGTAGATTCAACTTGTCTTACAAATAAAAAGTCACTAATTAACATGCAGTTCTCTTATTTTGCAGTAATCAACTTTTGGCTGTTATATGTAGAAAGATAACTTTCGCTGATTTTGGAGAATTTTGAATGTAAAACATAGGAAAAAGATATCATCCCTTCAACGAAAAAGGCGAAATAAATAAATTCTAAGTGAAAAGAAAGTAATTTACAGAAGTTTATAGATTTGCTATACATCATGTAGAATAATATGTCAAATTTATTAACCAATGAGAATGCAGTGTTTCACCGATGCAAGTCTCTGGGAATTCCTGAAAGCATTCCTGTAACGCAATGCGGAAGTGAATTATCAATGTCAAAGTGTGATCTATTAAAAATAATTTTGACAAAAAATGACATGAAACACGGTTGCCATGGTCTGTAATATTCACACAATATTCAGGGTGGTCAATATGCACATTGTATTATATAAATTTAATTATTTATTCGTCAAAGGTCTTATGACTAGACATTCAAATCTGGAGTATTTTGGGTGGGCTCTAAGTCAAGCATAGTTGCTAAGTCGGACGAGTACGATATTCATGGTCACATTGTGTGATCAAGAGAACAGGATTATATAACTAGTGTATTTATGGTCACTATAGAGTGTAACTATGCTTATTTGATGAAATTATTGACTTTTGAAAATCTTTGCACTATTAACACAATTTTAATACTAGATTGTTGTTTTTATCTGTGGTTGCATGATATTATTTTAACTTTAGGATTTTTGTATTTAAAATTTTTATTTTTTTTATTCATCAGATCATAAATCACGAATTTTTAAAATTTATGGAACAGCAGATCAATTAGAAAATGCTGAACGAAAACTTCAAAAGCTGATAACACTAGTCACAACATCTAAAATTCAGGTAACATTTATGTTAATTTGAACACTTTTGCACTATGAAACAGTCTCACAAAAACATGCTGTGGGTGTTGACTTGTACTGACTCTAGTTTATTCAGTGCATACATGTGGGGGAGTTCTTGGTATAGACACATGTAATTATTTGAATTAGTGTATTGTTAGTTAAATAATGGGGTTTTCTTTCCCAACACTTGGACACTTTTTCCTGTCATAATATTACATGTTAGCCTACAGGTAGTCTCTCAGAATTCATAAAACAATTGTCTTATTAATATATCGTAATCCTTTATTGTTTTTATATTGAAAATTTGTTTTGCTAATAATTACATTTTATTTTTGTTATCAATAATAGCTGGACACAGATTCAGAGTACAAAACAGAGGTATGTCTGTTATTACTTATGTCACAATAATTGACTGATTTGCACTGGTTATTCCACAGATATCCCATTCACTTCACAGATTTCAATTTCAACAGACCACAAACTTCAAATGCCAAATTCCCAGCATTTGCGTGTTCATCACAGTACATCAAACATCTATGTTTCAAACTGTCATCATCTTTCAACTAACTCGTACCAGCCTCTGACAATTTCCACACCATTCTGTCTAAGCAAGAATAACGAGCATGCAAATTATCTTTGGTTTTCACATGATATTTTCATATTTTTTGCAGGTATTTTGGAAGTTGGAAAACTATGTCATGGTCATATTTACTCTGTGAAACACACACGTACCATCTCAATTTTAGTCTATTTTCTCTGAAAAATCATCGTTTCCCAGCTGTCTTAAATAGTTCTTCTAGCTGCCCACGTTTGTACCCACCTGCACTCACTCCGCTATCTCTAAAAACTTGTTAAAATATGCCGCTGACTCTTTCCGGGTTGCATGTCTATCGATGTCTTTTGACTTTTTATATTTTTGTCTCACCCATATGTGTTAACTAAGAGATGGATGTGATGTGGTGACTTCCAATAGCAGAGCTATATTAGCAAGGTTGATGCTAGCTTGAATACATTTGCAGACTGTATAATTAATTGAGAGGTGTGTGATGTGGTGCCCAGTGATTGTATTGAGATTTGTGTTCCATATAATTTAAGAGAGCATTTGTACTTTTCTTCTTGATCTCGCTAAAGATGTTTCTTCGTTTGAAAATAATTTTATTCATGATAGATGCTTGTTCCAAAGATAGCCACTGGTGCAATTATTGGGCATAATGGAAAAACAATTCACAGGATAGAGGAAGAAACAGGTGCTTATATAAAATTAAACAAAGGTAAGTTGTCAGCCATGTTGCCAACATTGTGTATTTTATCAAATATTCTTGTCATTGTTGGTAAAAAATGATCTCATCAACTTCTTTTTGAAAACTACCAACCCAATTTGTTTTTTGGCATGCAAGTACTTGAGTTGACCTCTGTCAGATTTGTTCATTTTCAGTTTGCTATTTTTTGTTATAATTTATTGTAACATTAATTAATTAATGCATGTCATCGTATGAAGTATTTCAAATGTTATCAATATTTATTACTATGCAAATTAACATATGTTAATTAACCTTATATTTGCCATCAAATTATTAGCTTTCTGTTATTATATACTGTAAATGTGTTAATTATTCACTGGGTTTAAATTTTGCTATTTTCGCTGACAGGTAAAACAACAATAAAACTTATTGTTTCCTTGACAAATTTGTGAAAATAAATGATTTTACGGTTAGTGAGCAATTTGTCAGCATGGCTGTGTCCCCTCAAAACAAAACAGCCATGTAAATAGTTAGCTATTTTTGCATTCAAAATTTAGATCGATCACAGAATTTCTTTTTTATCCAAAAATGATGTCATCTATACTTTGTCTTTTTGGCTGATAGTTCAAAATTTAAAAAGAACACCAGGATGGTTGGAGACCTGAATATATCTCTTTATCATCTCTTTATTATTTGCAACTCAATCAAGCTAATTTAAATATTACAGTCATAACACCAATGAATTTGCTTACAAATGCATTCTAATTCATTTTCATATTAAGACTTTAAGTGGTTCTATTGCTGTGAAGTACTTCATTTTCGCTGAAGGGATGAATCAAATAATCGAAAATATCTTTTTCCTATATTTTACATTCAACTCATCAATGAAAATAAATTTCATACAAAAAAGTGTTAATGTCTTTTCAGGAAATATTTTAAAGTAATATCTATTGCTTATCTTGCTATGTGCATATATTACATTTAGCTTTAAACAAAATTGTTGTTTTGTTTTTTTATTTATCAGAGAATTTCTCAAATGAAACACAAAGTCTCCAAATTAGTGGAACAGAAAGTCAAAGAAACGATGCAAGACGAAGAATTCAAAACATTATAGAGACAACCATTGAAATTAAGGTGACATATACACTTTATTAACTTTGCTTATTTCATCTAATCTATAAAAACTTGAATTTCATCATCCTTTTTTTCACTCATGTCTATTATACAGACACAGCAGGAAGTATTACCTATTACAACACATACAGTTACTATCTACAATATCATTTAATAATATAAACATAAAGACGATTTGAATAAATATATTTATATACCAAATAAAATATGCAAATATAAAAACAAAACAAAACAGAACAGAACAGAAAAAAATTGCTATCATCATGCAAGATCAAACAAAAATGGCAGTCCAAATTAAACAGTGAAGCAAATTTTGAATTCTCTATTGGGAATACTGTGTAAATAGAATGCAGTGATCGCCAATATTGCGTGTATCCACCACTTGGACCCATTTTGACACATGCTTACCTATCTCTAAGCTTCTTTTATACTCACATATAAACCTTTGAAACAAACTGTTTTCTTTATAGATACTTGTCCCAGAGGAGGCCACTGGTAATATTGTTGGATTTAATGGGGTAAAGATTAACAGGGTGCGGAGAGAAACTGGTGCTTGTATAAAACTGGACACAGGTGAGTTATCATGTACACGATGGGGGGTTAATATTTGTGTAAAAAGACATGCCTGGGTCAGAATGTGACAATTATTTTTAACAGTGATTTGAATCACATTTAAATGATCCATGGTTGAGTATGTTATTTCCGCTTTGATCAAGTTCGTTTTGAAACCTTTTTCATAGCAATGTGTAACTTTGTGAAAATCAAGGGATTGGTTACACTGTCCAATTTGAATCAGGTTATTGTATCTAACAGCTTGAATAGGTTCATTGTTGTGACTATATGTCAGATCTGCGTTTTCTCCACTCATATTTGTGTGTGGAGTTTTTATCATCTTAGCTTGGCAAGGGTCACTTGAGCTGGTCAACAATTCAAGATCACTTGAGATTGCCTTAAGGTAGAGATGCAGTTTACCTGACAGGTATTTTAATTAGTTAATTAGGAAACTATATATTTTCGGAAATCTCATTGTATGAATTTTAAAAATTGTTTAGTATTTTTTTTTATGGACACTGTAGTTTGAAATATGCACAAAAATGTGCTTTTTTGGTCAAAAGTGATTTAAAAAAAATTTGCTTCTAAACCATGCTTCTGTTTCCTGTCAAAATTGGTTTATGGGTACATCTGTATACTATGAAGAAAGTGCCGTCTTGAAAACTGTCTACCAGTTGTCAATTTTGCAGGGCAGCAGCTAAAATTTCACTACTTCAAGTTTATGCATAAATTAACACCCAGGCCAGTTGTCTGTTCGATTGTTGTAACACTGTTCAACCAAAAACAATGCCCCGACGGCGTTTTGAAGATAAACACATTGTCAATCATTTGTGAAAATTTCAAAACAAAAGGTCAAAGCGTCTAGGAGCTATTTTTTTTTAAAGTTCTGGGATGTGCACTAAAAAGAAGCTGAGATAATTGCTAATTTGCATAACAATTTCACTCAGTAAGAAGTTTGCTAATGCTCATAATTAAAATGGCTGTAACAGTTCCAAATTTAAATGTATTTTCGTTTTGTAAAAAGTTAAATATAGTTCATAATATGGACATCCCGTCATTTCTTTTTTTTCACCATGTTTCTTTTTTATTATTTATTTACAGCCTTGCTAAATCTTGCTAAGCATTCAAAAGAGAGAATGTTTGCACCGGTTATCAATATTTTAAAATCGTTTTTTGAGTATGTTCCACTATTCACAATTCTCCAAAATTTTCACAGTCTATAGCCAAGACTGTTTGGATAATAAAAAGCAAAAAAAAAAAATTTCACTCCCAACGTGCCCACGAACCTGCATCTCTACCTTAATAGCATTTTAACAAGTATAATGTATTTCACTGCAATGAGATTATTCACAGCCACAATCTGAGCAAAATTATCAAGTGTTTATTTTATTTATCAGTGACTTCTAAGAATCAAACACGATGTCTCTGGATAAATGGTACAGAAGAACAAATAAATGATGCTAGGCAGAGAATTGAAAAGTTAATAGCTCAAAGCACAGAATCTGAAATTCAGGTAACATATCTTAACACTATTTTGGCCCCCTGTGTGTAGCAGTACTACAATGGCAAGTTAATGTCATACTGGTGTGTGTGTGTCTGGATAGTGGTGGGTGTATGTCTACTTATCATACTTGTTTGACTTAGATACTCCAGAAATCATATTTTTAGGGTGGACGGTGCTTAGACCAGTACCCTGCTTGAATAATTATGCAAAAGATAATTTTACTTCAAAGTGTGCCAGCTTAGGGGAAATATTACGCCACTTAGATGAAAATTAAATTGACAAATTAATTGCATCGTTATTGATTTCCACAACACTACCGGTATTTCTAATAGTGGTGATGTATTTGAATTTACAAAATTTTTTCATTCTTTCAGGATCGAGTACAACATGGACATAGATTGGAACATGAAACACAATCACGGAACAAGTATGTAAAAGAACCTGTTGCAGAAAAAAAGAAAAACATTTGTTTTGTAAAACCAAAACAAATTCTAAGGAAAACCAAGATGAAAGTTGAAACCACAAACGATGGAGCTAATGTCACGAAGAGTAAAATTGTAGATGACAGTCTGTTAAAACCATTAGTGATGTATGCTTCGAGTGATGAGGAAGAAGATGTTACCATAGATACAAAATAAAGAAAGCATTATGTGATGTTGGGAAAGATTTAATAAACACACTGAAAAATTTGAGTGACTGTTTGATTGTAGTTTCGTGGTAAGAAAAATATGACACCTGAACATTCGGAAGGAACTTGATTATTATATACCGTATATATATATATATATAAAATATGTTTCTCACTTTTTTGTCCATTTCAGTTTTATTATCACTAGAGTGATTTATAACCTATGTTTCTTGGATGTCTATAATAAATATTATTACAAATCTAACACCACTGGAGTGAGTATTACACGTAAATGTAATACCATTGAATACATCATACCTGTACTGTTATTTCTCAACAACTGGTCTGTGACAATGTGTACCAAGTTAGATTCAATCCAAATAATCAGCTAAACCCGAGCCGAACCCCAACTTAAAAAATCATTATTAGGAAGGAATATCATGTAAACTGAGAACAGACTTCTCAAGGTAGAGTGAACCAAGTGAGTATTGATCACCATATCCGGGAGGAGAATAACACACTGGAGAGGAGCACTTGTAGCCAAGGTGTTTATTGCTCAACTGCTAGGCCTGGAACTGAGTCTAGATGTTCCATACAATGTATCAATATCATTATGCAAATAACTAAACTAAACGTCATAGCCTCAAATCATTACATTCCTTTCCCCTTATAGAGGATGAAAACTCTATTTTTAAAAACTTTGAGATACACTTGAAAATACTTTGAACTCAATAATAACAAGTTAAATATATAACCATAAAAACCAACAAACAATTCCAAAATATGGCTGTGCTGCAGTACCTGGATAAACTTAATATCTAGCACATGATATTTAGGTGATAGAAAAGCACCAAGCCGCACACAACACTCATCATTTGCTGACAACTAATTTGGGAAGTCAATCCACATCTGACTGCCATGCTCTTGACAAGCCATCAGCATTGCCATTTTCGACCCCTTTTTTATGTTGAAAATTTATCTGGTACCCTTGCAGGGTCAGACTCCAACGCATCAGTCTACGATTTTGTTCGCGCAATTGATTCAGCCATTTTAAAGGATGATGGTCACTCTGAACAGTAAATGCTCTACCATACAAATATGGGTATAATGCTTCCACTGCCCAAACAATGGCCAAACATTCCTTCTTGATAGTTGCATAATTCATTTCACGAGGCAACAACTTCCTACTGATGTATACTATGGGATGTTCTTCTCCTTTGTCATTATTTTGACTTAACATCCCACCGCTGCCACCATATGTAAACTGAGAACAGACTTCTCAAGGTAGAGTAAACCAAGTGAGTATTGGTCACCAAATCCGGAGGGGAATAATAGCGCACTGGAGAGGAGCACTTGTAGGTGTTTATTGCTCAACTGCTAGGCCTGAAACTGAGTCTAAATACTCACGAGATGTTCCACGACAATGTATCAATATCATTATGCAAATAACTAAACTAAACGTCATAGCCTCAAATCATTACAATCATGTTAAGTTTGGAAGTTAAGGGAAATACTGCTATGATAAATATAATAATAGTAGAGCAAATTATTTAAAGTTCACTTCCTCTATAATGATAAAAAGTACTAAATTTACCATTCCGGCCCTTATATTGGCGTATTTTAATCAAATCGTTGACAATTCCCCATATAAGTGAATGCCTGCAGCATTTAAGGTATAGATGCAGGTTCGTGGGCACTTGGGAGTGGATTTTCTTTTTTGGTACATATATACCAAGTATGAAAACTAACAGACTGGGTGTTTCCAAGAAGTCAAAGATAAAGTTCTAAAGTTAACACCGACAGACGACAGACAATAAGTACTAAGAAAAAAGTTCTGTTATGTTGACAGTGGAGCTAATAAAATTTAATCCCCATAACAATACAATTTATGAGATTCACATAATTAATTCAAAAGCAAAATAACGGGATCGATTGTACAGATTTTTCTTGAAGGAACTAACTAGTTTTCCTGAATAGGGGTCATCTGATATAATGTACAGGAAAGAAATGCGTTAACTCCATATTGGATTTTGTGGGATAGAAAATTGAACTACAGAGGGTGTTTGGGGGTTGAGCTCATATCTGTTCTATACAGCCATATACAACCCTACAACCCTATAGTTCAATTTTCTATCCAACAATTCTTTGCAAAATTTAATATGGAGTTAACCCATACCATACTCATAGTGTTAGGAAGTGCATGTACTTTTAAGGTATAGATGCAGGTTCGTGGGCACTTGGAAGTGAATTTTCTTTTTTTTGCTTTTTATTATCCAAACAGTTTTGGCTATAGACTGTTAAAATTTCACAGCATTATGAATAGTGGAACATGCTCAAAAAACGATTTTAAAATATAGAAAACGGGTACAAATATTCTCTCTTTTGAATGCTTAGCAAGATTTAGCAAGGCTGTACATAAATAATCAAAAAGAAACATGGTGAAAAAATGACGTAATGACGGGATCTCCATGTTGTGCACTATATGTAACTTTTAACAAAATGATAATAGGTTTAAATTTGGAACTGTTACAGCCATTTTAATTATGAGCATTAGCAAACTTCTTACTGAGTGAATGGTTATGCAAATTAGCCATTATCTCCACTTGTGTTTTTCAGTTTACCATGGAAGTTCAAATCTAAATAGCTCGCACAATTCTTGTTTATTTTAAGTGAAACTTTCACACAACGTTTATCAGTTTATTAACAAAGGGGCGTCCGGGCGTTCTGTAAGGGTGCTGTTGTCAAGCAGGATGTGTGCCATATATTCAATCCCGGTCAGTATTTCACACTTCGAATGTCATTGTCCGAGAATGCAACTCCAGCACACTCAATTTAATTGTATATGCCCCTTTATTTGCAGTCTATTGTGATGTAGTTTTCAGGACGCTTGCTGTTAGGTCAGTTATTAACACAGATTCTCAATATATGACAATATCAAAACTTGTTGAAATATCATGGTGCATTTTGCTTGCAGCAAGGTCGTGACCCCCATGGGCTACTGAACCAGTATCTATATTTTTTATGATTACTTCTTAACATTGTAGTGTACCAATAGATCACATTATACCCAATACTCCATGCACGTTTATGATCAAATTCTAATATGATTTATCATAAACTAATACATCAGTGTTCTCCCTAGAAAACCTGTATCGGCTAATTAGATTAAAGGGTGAAAGCCAATGCGCCAAGCATGCACAAGATATATGGGTCTCGTATGAACAAAGTTGCGCCCAGATCAAACCTCATACTTGTGATTTCATTAGAAGAGCAAATTGGATTATGGGAAAATCAATGTTTATCAACATAAATGTCGCCCTTTAATAATACATGTACATATTAATTACCTCTTCTGCATTCATTGTTATGCTAAATTGTTTCTATTGTTTATCTAAAATTAAACAGTCTGAAACCTTTACTCTTTAATGCCCTGGGGCGAACCCTGTACGAAATGTACAACAGTTTAAAGGGGAACCTGCCAAACCCAGGGATTGCACCAATGAATCATGGGACACTATTGTTTATGTTATCCATTGTAATTTTTATCCAAAAAGCAAATTTTTTGTGAGATTAGGCTTGGATTGAGATGCCCCTGTAACACATAATTCCCTCCTTGTAAAATGAAAGCAAAAAAAAACAAATTGTTACTGAAACTATTTTAATTCATACATACACAACCAGATACATGTTGGTATACGATACAAATCAGAAAATACGCAATTGAGAAACAGAAAATCAATGATTTCATAATAATTATATCCAGGTAACTAGTCACTGGACTTATTTTTTTAATCAAGCACATCTAAATTTATCACTGGTTTTCATTGGAATTAGAAAGACATCAAAAACCCAATACATGTGACTATAGAGGGAGTAGAGCATAAAATACATAATTGAGACCTCAGTCTAATTTAAAAATGCATCTTATACTGAATATTCAGGAATGCTCACAGTGAAATTAAATGTCATGTAATTTTTATGAAAGTTCAGACTCAGGAATAAATCAAATTTTCGTTGCAGGTATGCTACATTCCACAATGCACAACCAATATGTAAAAAACACTTGGCTAATTACTTGACCTTTTCACCACAAGACTTACTTGGCCAAAAAATTATCTGCACTTGTTTTTTATATTCTTCAATATTTCTGGAAATGAACCCTAATTTCAGAGCCAAGTTTAAGTAAATTTTCAGTTTTTACTTTAAAAAAATGGTTTTATATTAGCATTTTTGTCTTAATCTTCTGAAGAAAGTGCCGACTATAAACAGGACCTATTTTGTGAATTTGTGATAAAAATAGGGAACTAGTGGTGAAAAGGTTAATAAAGAAAATGGGGCATGATTTCTAAAAATAATCAACTATGCTTTAATTAAACTTGCAGTCCCAATTACACATTTTACAAGATATCAATTCATATTCCAAACAGGAATAATATGTACTTAAGAACTTATCAGATTAAAGTAATAAAAAGATGGCACTAACTAAGACACAAAATTATCACTATGGTATTCTCAATGGCGCTTGTAATAAACTGGCAGCTGGTTCCTTTCTGTATTCATCTGAACTGAACATATGGAAAGCTCAGTTCAAAAAGTAAGAATAGAAAGTGGGGGAATTTATCAGCCTTTGTTAAGAGGTGTATAAATGATCAAGTATTAAAAAGAATGAAGACAAAAAGTTTTTACTTCTTTCGTCCTCTTCCACGTCCCCTTCTAGCTGACCTAGTTCCAGTTTTCTTTTCCTCAGCCGCAGGACTTTCTTCACCAGCGATTTCATCAGTACCACCTTGGGGTTCCTCCTCTGGTTTTTCCTCTGCTTTCACAGGTTCAACATCCTTCTTAGATTCCTCTTCATCTACTTTACCAAGAATTGTGTCTTCTTCTTCTGCTGTTAATTCATCTTCTTTTTTCAAGATTACCTCATCTTCCTCTTTAATTGACAAGTCAGCATCATCTTCTCCATCATCTCCTAACAACAGTTCCTCCTCTAGCCCTCCCTCAAGCGTCTCTTCTTTATCCCCATCTTTTTCTGTCTTCCCAACAGCTTCTTTCTCATCTATCTTTTTCTCTTCTTCAGTTGGTGATTCTTTCATTTCTGCATCTCCTTTCTCCTTCACTTCTTTATCTTCCTTCTCAGTTTCCTTGGCATCAGTTTCCATTTCAGTCGTCTCCTCTTTCTTATCACTTTCACTCTTCTCAGCTTCCTTTTTGGTGTCGTCAACATCCTTTTTTGCTTTCTCTTCCTCTTTTTTCTTGCGTCTCTGGGAAGCAAAACAAAAGTAAGTTGTGAAGTAACAATCATCAAAATTGTCCAATGTAATATTTGCAACCAACAAGTATACAGACATACTAAATTTGAACAAGTAATGTAATCACAGTCAATGACTGATTGTGACATACTTGTACAAATTGATTTGCATTGCATTGATTTGTGTCAAGCTGGGTGGCCCAAATTTTAATGTCACAGTGCGCGAGCTCTGGAGGTCATTGCCCATGGTCACACCTAATACAAACAAGTGGTTATTAGACTTCAGTCAAAATGTACATGAATAATGAGATCGACGTGCGCTGCCCAGAGTTTATTATATTATAGTAAAAAGTAAAATTTAATATTACGCATGGTACATATGGTATTCACTTTATTTTGCATAAAATAATTCACCATTGAAACATCAATGAATCCCAAGAATTTAAAATATTTTCTTGACTTTCGGTAAACACTTGACTAACAATGTTGAAATATTCAAAACCAGTACAATATTGTATACACGTTTTAGACACTGACAAAACTATTTGGTCCTCCTGTATTCATGTCATTACAACAAATCTCAGAAATATTGGGGCAGCAAATTTGCAAACTCGCTAGCGAATTGGCTAACTGCTTTGGTTTTGACTAAACGGTTGGCTTTCGAATCTCGCTGGCACCGTATTGTAGTCACGCCCACTTTGGGTGAATCTATATAACAGCAGGGACCCTAGTAGGGACGGCCGTCATACTTTAGAAGCTCGTCAGCGACGGCCTTACAGTTGGATGGCGATTTCGCTTTCAAATATACCAGGGGAAGTGTTCTGTGTTCTTCGTGTAATGAAGTGATGTCGAATTTTATTAGCGGTTGGCTTAATGTTACCCCAACTAATTGTTTGGATGTGCAAGTTTGTTTTCTCCCTGATTTGTAGGAATCTGTTTCTCAACTTGTCTCTTTATTTAGTTTCAATCAGTTTTCAAGATGGCTACCCCCATATATATAGTAAATATCGGTGGATTAATCACTTATCATATTATTACTTGTACGTTAGCTGACTGTGGCTATTCTCGGACTTACCAGGAAAACTACTTATACATTATTACTCCTCGCAAAGCAAATCATTCAGGGGAATCCAAACATGTACCTGGCTACGTACGTAAAAGCATTCTATGTCCCCTAATGCAATATAGGCTCGCCCAGAGTGAACGCGACCACGAGTCGGCGCCAGTGAGATTTGAAAGCCAACTGTTTAGTCAAAAACCCAAGCAGTTAGCCAATTCGCTAGCTAGTTTGCAAATTGGCTGCCCCAATACTTCTGAGACTTGCTGTAAGTATACATACCTGAACAGCCCAGTAGTGACCCTCTGTTTTACAGTGTTTATTCAGAGCGATGTCAGCACTAGGAAACACACCCATACCACGACATACTGAACAGCAAAATGCTTCCATTAAATACTGTTGACCTGAAACATAAAATGGTATCAAATATTATCACATATGTACTGCAATATTTATAGTTACAAATACGCTTTTTGGTATTGGTTGAATTGCCATGGTGCATACACTCCATTTATATATTTAATGCTATGGTTGTATAATTTGAATACAAATTTTGAACAAGGATAAATCAACTAATAGTCTATGTAATAATTCTTGTTATTTCCATGGCAAATTACACAAATGGATGCCTTCAATCCAGAGCCATAGAGCACAAAGTACATGTTACCTCCGTTAATTTTAATCTGTTTTCTTCAGACATTGAACAAAAAATCCCCAAAGTTTTCATATACTTGTGGTAAAAAAAAAAACGTAGATCGAAAAATGCCATGACAGCGATTGGAGTTCAGGTTTAGAGTTCACTAAAGTCACATATTGATATCGATGTTAAAATGCATATAAACATGCTCTTGTTACAAGAGGGTCAGAAGGTTATACTGAATTGTTTTTATTCAGAAATCTTGTTCAGTTTGCTGCATTTGGCGATCTCAAATTTTCATCTCAGAACACAGCACTGAGAGCATGTTGCCAACATTTACAACAACAATCAAAGAAAGCTTAGAAAGAACTCCCATGTGCTGAGAGTATTGGAGACACATTAAATATAATTTGAAATTACTTAGCTGAAAACTAATTATGCAAATCAGAAAATTAACATGAACAGATTTGATTGTAAAACTAATGAGGTCTGCGCAATGTAACAAAAACTCTATGTACCAAGTTTAATTGAAATGTGATTAGAACCAAAAAATTATGAATTATTATGCTAATTGGGGAAATAATATGAACAGAGTTTTACCCCAAACTAATTAGGTTTGTACATTGTCCTAGAGCATCTTTGTACTAAGTTTCATTAAAATGGAAATTAGTACTTTAGATATCAGTGTGAAAGCTTAAAATTGGTTAATTATGAAAATTGGGTAATTAATATGTACAGATTTTAACCCACAATTATCCAGGTCTGTCTATTGTCCTACAGCATCCATGTATAGACATTCATTGATATGTGATGATTACCGTAAAAACCCGCAAATAAGCGACACCCTCAATTAAGAGCCACTCAGTGAAAATTTGTTACATTTGACCCTCCATTAAGAGCCACCAAGAGTTGAGTGGTTTTGTCAATAAGAACCCAGAAATAAGTGCCAGCCACCCGGTTGTTTACAATCAGGCAGACACCGAGCTTATCGTGCCTCACTTCCACCTGCATTGTTTATTGCCCCACAGAAGGTGTGAGACAAATAAAGATTATCTCCATAACTTGCCTGATGTCCTGTGTAATTGAGAACGGAAGAATGATAGACGAAAGAAATGCACTGAGAGAGCGTGAATGTGACTGTCAACTTGTCCATTTTATATTTCTGACACACAATCGACCAATTCACAAACTATTCAGTAGTAACTACTAGTATGTTTTTTGCCGAAACACCGAAGGACACGTTGAGATATTCATTGTCAATGTTGTCTTTATAACCAAGTAAAGAACGTCACGATTTTAGAACGCCTTTATCGGAAAATCGGAGGTATCGAAAATACATTCTCACAGACGGACCGGAACAGGAAGTCAGCAGAAAACAAAAGATTTTTTTCCTTAGCGTGGAGGTATGTAAATGTGTCGAAATGGACATAGTGCGAGTGGTTAGTGCTAGTAGCACTAATCCGAAAAACTACTAGATCTAGTGCTAAAATGGCACTAGATCTAGTGCAAAAACGGCACTAGATCTAGTGCTAAAATGTACATAGTGCGAGTGGCATTGATATTGCGTTGTCAACGACGTCAAGACATCCCGTAATTCTCTGAAAATAAATTAATATTTACGTAAAATTGTTGTATCTTTCATTCATTGGAAATGTGTTACAGTGGGAAAATTGAGAATGTCATTGTCCACGTTTGTCGTAATACTAATAGACCTTTGGAACAACGCGATCGGCCGGGAAACTAGCTGAAACAGTGAAACTGCAGGTCGAACTGCGCAATTTTTACAAATTGTGAATAGATATACTGTATGAAATGGTATTGTGGGGGAAGTCCCGGGTCCCTGTAAAGCTCGGTGGATGTTGTGTACTGCGATTTTCACGCAATCCTGTTGTTACATTGTATCATGGAGGAACTAACGGAATATGATGTAACCTCGCCGATTTTTTAATTTTTTAACGTGATCATATTATATATGTCCAGACACTTTCTCTGCAATAATATTTTTTAGAAGCCCTTAGGATTTTTTGTTGTAGACTCTCGAAATTCTTATTCTTGTTACAGTTGCTAATAATTAAAACATGTGAAGTAACAAGTTCGTCTGTTGAATTTCCGGTTGTGAAATACGTATTTTAACCCTCACAGCTAAACAAACCCAGTGTATGGTCGCCTTAAAAAAATTGGACCAAGAAATCGTCCAGGGCGATTTTTCGGCAGTTTTTAAATTTATTTTTTAAAATATTTTGTCGTAATTTATCGGACATTTCAATCGTTCCTGACGCCTAAATCAGTCTACTTATTTAAGTTTTTATTCAAGAGCGTGTTTATTTTGACTAGCGTAAGCTCCGTTTGGACAAAGAGCTGTTATCACTGTAAACAATGTTAAATTCTTCTTCTTATGCTAAGTTCATCTTTGAAAACAACTATTTTTTTATTTAAAAAAAAAATCATGCCATTTTCCCATCAAAATCCAAGCCAAAAGAAGCGTGCTACAACATCGTCAAATCTCTTCCGCGTTGCGTTCAATAGCATTAACATATTTAAATGAGCTATGGTGATTTGAACGCGTTGGCATCATCCAGCATTTTGATTGGTTAATTAGCGATTTGACCTATTAGCTCAACTCATGCAAGAGAAGCGCATGGCGGATACCCTACCGCATCGAGCGTTTATATGCGATCGGAATCATTTGCTTACGATGAAACTAAGTTGAATTTTATTTGAATTTCATAAAAATTAACGAATTTATTTTTTTGTGCGTTATTATAATCACTACTGGCTAATAATGTCCGGATTGAGCATCTGTGATCGCTTGCCGGGATCGCTTAATGCAGTTGTGTTCGTTTTTATTAGAAACGTCGTTTAAAATATACTTTTGTTACCAATAAAATAAAAACAAATGTATTTGAATGACACTGGGCGACACTGTAATGACATATCAGGTGGTCTACTTTTTAATTCAGCAAGAATTATTAATTATTGTTAATTCTGCAATAGTTTCTTTCGTCTTGGGTGGCCCAACTGACGGCGTAGAAAGTCTGTGTCATTGGATACAATGAAAATGTCCCCCCAAAATATTTGATAATTATTTTTTGAAATTTTGAACCCCAAATAAGCGCCCATCAGCCGTGAAATCCCCAGGGCGATTTTTCGGATGGGCGAATTTACGGCAGAATCCGGTATTATATAAAGAAAGTATTATTATGGACATCTCGCGCATATTGCCAATGTTTTATACTGTTTGCAGTTTGCATATGAAAGTGGTTGTTGATGCCCCTCCTATTATTCGACGTCGTTGACAATGCGATAACAATGCCACTCGCACTGTGCACATTTTAGCACTAGATCTAGTGCCATTTTAGCGCTAGATCTAGTGCAATTTTAGCACTAGATCTAGTACTTTTTCGGATTAGTGCTACTAGCAATAACCACTCGCACTACGCCCATTTCGACACATTTACATACATGTAGCGTGGGGGAATTTGGTTAGCGTGGGGGAAAACAGAGGTGTTAATCCGGTCCTGGCAACGTTTGAGGGATCGTGACGTAGCTCCGACTGTGAGAATGTAATGATTACGCAGCCCACTCTCGCTGATCGTGATTTTGGGTTATTTTTTGCATTTTATTTGAGACGTTCGTTTTTGGATGATTCGAGACAAAATGTTCAGGGAAGTAACAAAATAACTGGCATTAGTTTGGAGAGGACTCTCTTGCCGAAAATAATCAAAATTGAAGTCGAATGGATTTAGTTCCACAAACTTGTGCGATCAACTTGTCTTACAGCAAAGTGAAGTCTACGTGACCCGCCTGACCCAAATATTTAAATTAGCTATTTGTGAGAATTGAAAATAATCTGAACTTGTACCAATCAGAAAATGCCTTGTAACAGGCCTGGGCTTTCGTGAATGATTTCGTCTCTCCGATTGGTCACAGGGAATTATTTTTAATACATGTAATTGTTACTTTCTCGGTATCGTTTCGTATTTGGTTATATAGGGGTGGGGCTATAGTTTGACCCTGTTTGCGTGGACTGTGAAGTACGTGAATATCATTATAAGCTGGCTTGATTATGAAACAGGAAATATAAACCAAAGCTGTACTGTCAGACGTCTAGCGCAATTAAAACAATGCCCAAGTACCCAAGCTGTACAAATCTATAGAAAAACGTGTTTTTATTTATTGTTTTTGCCATAAATACAAGTGATTGGGCATCATTTTTATCATTCGTTCCATGCTTCCTTTGCAAGTATGTCCTCTCCTGTCGCTGCTGATCAGATCAATTCTATCCGAAACTATTTTACCGTAAAAACTCAATCAATTCGGCCATGTAAAAATAAATATTTTTGGGGGTGGGCCAATTGATTGAATAAATATAGAAAATATGTTTCCGAAGTGGTCGATTTGTTTGAATAATTTTTCAACGTTTTAAAACTGGGTTCGAAGTGTGTATCACCGGTAACTGAATAAATATATCGTTTTCCCGAGATTAGAGTAAAGGTGTAGTACTAGTCTGAGACTTGACCCAATTTTAAAACAAACTACGAGCGCGTTCAAGAAATCTGACGCAACCAGGCCACCTGCTGTTTTGTTGCCGTGGAGACGACAGTTTTATGTCACGCTCCCCGTAAATGTAAACAAACATGGTAACGTGAAAAACTGAATAAATATATCTTTTGCGGGATTGGAGTAAAGGTGTTGTCCGGTACATAGAAGCAGGTACAGCTGGGACCTCGGCAGTTGCCTTAGTAAAAAATGAATCGATTCGAGACATGGCTAGCGAGCGACAAAATAAGTACTAATAGCTTGTGGGAAAACTAAAAGTGAGTGTCTTTCCCCAGAGAAATCGCCACTTTTATAGCATGATACTCTGACCAGCCACAACATTATCGCATATTCTTTTGAAATTACCGTAAAGGATGTACATCAGTCAGTACTCGGTCTGACGTACAATGTCGAAATGATAGGCCCAGGATTCACACCTCACGTCGTCTCGTCTGCCACTTTACCGTAACCACGCACCGCTACTGAAACCGCTTCTATGAGAGCGAAGTCTTCACTTCACGGTCATGTTTTTTTACCCACAGTTAAAACAAAACAAAAAATCCACCCGACTTTTAAACGAACAACGTTGCAAGAGGAAGTTTAGAACATAACTGGGACGACTGTGTCGAAACAATCCAGCCGGTGATTTTATTTGGGTCAACCAAAAAAAAAGAAGATATTTTGACGTGCTGCGTGACTGTGTAAACAAAACCATGTCCAATAAAAATGACGCTTTCACGCTACACATTGGCGACTTTGTATCGACTTACTGGAAATGCCGAAGACGATACAATTTGCAAGTCGGCATTAATTAATTTGTTACCCCGTTAACATTAATAATCTACTTGACTTTTAAACAAACAACTCTGGAGGACAATGTTTCGAACATTACTGAAACGACTGTGCTGAAACAATCCAGCAGATAATTTTATTTGGGTCAACCGAAAAAAAGAAGATATTTTGACGTGCTGCGTGACTGTGTAAACAAAACTACGTCCAATAATAATGACGCTTTCACGTAACACATTTGCGACTTTGTATGACTTGCTTGAAATTCCAAAGACGAGAATCAAGTGTCGGCCTGAATTTTGTTGTCCCTAAACCATGGAGCTTCGTTTCGTCAGTGATGCAATGACTTAAAATATTTGTTCGTTGTCGATATTTTTGGCGTCGTGATGAGAATTTTCTTAGCGATTATTTACAACTGATGTACTGGGTAATTTGTAATGACAATCAACAGAGTATATTTCACCATGGACGCACTAGAGATTTCACACGTCTTTTGTACAACCACGGTTGACACCATGACTGCACATCTGGCGGATATCCCGATTGCTTATACCATGGATGTAAATGCTTATACATGTACATTGTATTTACGTGATAGATGTGTGAAAATATACCTTTGGGCGGTGTCATCACCGGGCGAACTAATTGAATACAAACAATAGACTGACTGAACAGATGGCCGAACTAAACGGATACATTTTAAAATTAACCATGTCCCTAAAAAAATAGGTGGCCGAACTATTTGAGTGGCCGAATTGATTGAGCTTTTACGGTATATTGTCACCAAATCAACCACCACGCCAGCCACAGCCACGTAGGTTATTCCCAGTTTTCAAGAAAAAAGTTTGCCATACCAAACTTGGTAAACAATTGTACAAGTGATTTGAGTGTTGGGTCAGACACTGAGAGTGCTACAAAATCCGACTTCAGGCATCGCTACGCATTGTCAGTGAAACGTGACTTCAGGCATTGCTACACATTGTCCATGAAACGTCGAATCGTCGTATTTATTTGACATTAGTTATTCCCATAACAGTATTTTTACAGAATAAATTAATTGCAATGATACATCATTAATAATTACTTGTCTGTTTTGGTTGTGTGTGTGTTTGCCTATCCCCTTCCCTATTTCACAATGAAAAGAGCCACTGGCTACAGGGTTGTCAACATGTTACCTCAAATAAGCACCACCCAGAAATGAAAGTGTTACAAAGTGGCTCTTATTTGAGGGTTTTTATGGTAGTACCTGAGATATCAGTGTGAAAGTTGGAAATTGGTTAATTATGCAACTTAGGTGATTAATATGCACAAATATTTACCAAAAACTAATTGGGTCTCTGCATAATTTTAGATTCATTGAAATGTGATGATTAGTACTTTAGATATCAGTAGAAAAGCTGAAAATTAATTATGCAAATTAGGTAATTAATATGCACAATTATTTACCCTGAAACTAATCAGGTCTCTGCATAGTCCTAAAGGATCTATGAACCAAGTTTCATTGAAATGCGATGATTAGTACTTGAGATACCCGTGGAAAAGCTGACAATTAACTAATTATGCAAATTAGGTGATTAATATGCACAAATATTCATCCGAAACAATCAATCTCTGCATAGTCCTTGAGTATGTAAGTACCAAGTTTCATTGAAATGTAATGCTCACTACTTATATCAAAAGCTGAAAATTAATTAATTATGCAAATTAGGTAATTACATGTACTGATATTACCATAAAAACTATCAGGTCTGTGCAGTGTCATATGACATCTATGTACATCTATGTACCAAGTTTCATTGAAAATTGACTAATCATTATGCAAATTAGGTAATTAATATGCACGGATTTTTACCAAAAACTAATCAAATCTGCGCATATGTTCAGAGCATCTATGTACCAAGTTTCATCAAAATCCAATGAGTGGTTCTTTAGATATCAGTGGAACAGTCATAGAACAGCTAAAAATTAGCTAATTATCATGCAAATTAGGTAATTAACGAGCATGGATTTTAACCAAAACCTAATCAAAACCTAGCATTAGTTCAGAGCATCTATGTACCAAGTTTCATCAAAATCCAATGAGTGGTTCTTTAGATATCAATGGAACAGTCATAGAACAGCTAAAAATTAGCTAATTATCATGCAAATTAGGTAATTAACGAGCATGGATTTTTACCAAAACCTAATCAAATCTGCGCATTGACCCAGAGCATCTATGCACCAAGTTTCATCAAAAACCGATGTATGGTTCTTGAGATAGCAGTGGAACAGTCGGACACACATACACACACACACACACATACAGACACACTAACTGCAAAGACTCCCATTTTGTGCTTCGCACATGGGAGTCAAAAATGCACACTGAAAGAGGATTTTATCACTGCAAAGTAGTTTACCAAACATTCATATCACTTACCTATTGGAACATCTGAAATTATCTTATTGTCATCTTCGTCTTTTTCAGGTAACTTCTTTTCTTTCCATGCAAGACTTTTTAATCGTCTGTGTTTGTTAGATGTAAGATGCAGGAAATACAGCTGCAATACAAGGATAAATACCTTGAAAACTAACTCTATAAATTGTACCACCTAATAAATTGATAAATTATTGGCTTCTAGAATTTCAACCAACTACAGAATTAAAATTAATTTAAGAATTAAGTTGTTTCTGATTCTCCAAAACTTTGTCACCTTCACATTTCTCCATAATTAATGGAAACAATAGAACTCCAATATGACAACATAGTTACATCACTCATACGTAAATAAATATAACTCCAATATGACAACATAGTTACATCACTCATACATAAATAAATATAACTCCAATATGACAACATAGTTACATCGCTCATACGTAAATAAATAGAACTCCAATATGACAACATAGTTACATCACTCATACGTAAATAAATAGAACTCCAATATGACAACATAGTTACATCGCTCATACGTAAATAAATAGAACTCCAATATGACAACATAGTTACATCGCTCATACGTAAATAAATAGAACTCCAATATGACAACATAGTTACATCGCTCATACGTAAATAAATAGAACTCCAATATGACAACATAGTTACATCGCTCATACGTAAATAAATAGAACTCCAATATGACAACATAGTTAGATCACTCATACGTAAATAAATATAACTCCAATATGACAACATTGTTAGATCACACATACGTAAATAAATATAACTCCAATATGACAACATAGTTAGATCACTCATACGTAAATAAATATAACTCCAATATGACAACATAGTTAGATCACTCATACGTAAATAAATAGAACTCCAATATGACAACATAGTTACATCGCTCATACGTAAATAAATAGAACTCCAATATGACAACATAGTTACATCACTCATACGTAAATAAATAGAACTCCAATATGACAACATAGTTACATCACTCATACGTAAATAAATATAACTCCAATATGACAACATAGTTACATCGCTCATACGTAAATAAATATAACTCCAATATGACAACATAGTTACATCACTCATACGTAAATAAAAAGAACTCCAATATGACAACATAGTTACATCACTCATACGTAAATAAATAGAACTCCAATATGACAACATAGTTACATCACTCATACGTAAATAAATAGAACTCCAATATGACAACATAGTTAGATCACTCATACGTAAATAAATATAACTCCAATATGACAACATAGTTAGATCACTCATACGTAAATAAATAGAACTCCAATATGACAACATAGTTACATCGCTCATACGTAAATAAATATAACTCCAATATGACAACATAGTTAGATCACTCATACGTAAATAAATATAACTCCAATATGACAACATAGTTAGATCACTCATACGTAAATAAATATAACTCCAATATGACAACATAGTTACATCGCTCATACGTAAATAAATAGAACTCCAATATGACAACATAGTTACATCGCTCATACGTAAATAAATAGAACTCCAATATGACAACATAGTTACATCGCTCATACGTAAATAAATATAACTCCAATATGACAACATAGTTAGATCACTCATACGTAAATAAATATAACTCCAATATGACAACATAGTTAGATCACTCATACGTAAATAAATAGAACTCCAATATGACAACATAGTTACATCGCTCATACGTAAATAAATAGAACTCCAATATGACAACATAGTTACATCGCTCATACGTAAATAAATAGAACTCCAATATGACAACATAGTTACATCACTCATACGTAAATAAATATAACTCCAATATGACAACATAGTTAGATCACTCATACGTAAATAAATATAACTCCAATATGACAACATAGTTAGATCTCTCATACGTAAATAAATAGAACTCCAATATGACAACATAGTTACATCGTTCATACGTAAATAAATATAACTCCAATATGACAACATAGTTAGATCACTCATACGTAAATAAATAGAACTTCAATATGACAACATAGTTACATCGCTCATACGTAAATAAATATAACTCCAATATGACAATATAGTTAGATCACTCATACGTAAATAAATAGAACTCCAATATGACAACATAGTTACATCGCTCATACGTAAATAAATATAACTCCAATATGACAACATAGTTACATCGCTCATACGTAAATAAATAGAACTCCAATATGACAACATAGTTACATCACTCATACGTAAATAAATAGAACTCCAATATGACAACATAGTTACATCACTCATACGTAAATAAATATAACTCCAATATGACAACATAGTTACATCGTTCATACGTAAATAAATATAACTCCAATATGACAACATAGTTAGATCACTCATACGTAAATAAATAGAACTTCAATATGACAACATAGTTACATCGCTCATACGTAAATAAATATAACTCCAATATGACAATATAGTTAGATCACTCATACGTAAATAAATAGAACTCCAATATGACAACATAGTTACATCGCTCATACGTAAATAAATATAACTCCAATATGACAACATAGTTACATCGCTCATACGTAAATAAATAGAACTCCAATATGACAACATAGTTACATCACTCATACGTAAATAAATAGAACTCCAATATGACAACATAGTTACATCACTCATACGTAAATAAATATAACTCCAATATGACAACATCGTTAGATCACTCATACGTAAATAAATAGAACTCCAATACGACAACATAGTTACATCGCTCATACGTAAATAAATAGAACTCCAATATGACAACATAGTTACATCGCTCATACGTAAATAAATAGAACTCCAATATGACAACATAGTTACATCACTCATACGTAAATAAATATAACTCCAATATGACAACATAGTTAGATCACTCATACGTAAATAAATAGAACTCCAATATGACAACATAGTTACATCGCTCATACGTAAATAAATATAACTCCAATATGACAACATAGTTAGATCACTCATACGTAAATAAATAGAACTCCAATATGACAACATAGTTACATCGCTCATACATAAATAAATAGAACTCCAATATGACAACATAGTTACATCGCTCATACGTAAATAAATATAACTCCAATATGACAACACATACACATACAGAAACAGGTCTTAGACGTTAACGGCCGCTGATATCTTGTGAGGAACAGCTCCACAAGACTTGTTTTTGCTCATAAAAATAGTATTCAAATCTCTCTCGTCATCGCGTTCACCGCTCTACTGACCGATGTAATCATGGTATTTTGAACAGAGATGATGGAGAGACACCATTTAAACAAGCCATGCATGGCACAGTCCCCGTTAATTATCGAATTTAAGATATATAGTTTTGTTTATAGTAATATAGCTGGAATATAAACATGTCAGGAATATGATTATGATGATTGTTTAACATTTAAATGATTGACATTTGTATCTGATCGTCAAATGAGTATTGAGAGATATTGCTCTGGAACAGCATTAATTAAAACAAGCAGCCTCTGAGATTTCAATTAAAGAACAGAAGATATCATTAGAAAATATCACTTTTTACCAAAAATGACAAAAATATTCATCAAACTTAGAGAACTGAAGATATCATCATGAAATGAACAAATCTGAGTTAGAACCACATGTAGTACCTATATATGTAATATCAAAGCAATTGGACTTACGGTTTTCAACAAGAAGTCGAAAATATCACTTTTTACCAAAAATGACAAAAATATTCACCAAAATTAGAGAATTAAAGATATCATTACAAAATGAACAAATCTGAGAAAGGTCCACATGTAGTACCTATATATGTAATATCAACGCAATTGGACTTGCGGTTTTTAACAAGAAGTTGAAAATATCACTTTTTACAAAATATCACAATCACTCATATGATAAGCTTCGCTCGACAGCGGAGCTAAAAACAAGATGGCTGCCAGTCGACCATTTTGAATTGAATCGCTAAACCACTGCATGTGCATATGTCCCACATAAAGTACTAGGCACATGCAAAGAATGAACAAAATTGGTCCAAAAGATTCTGAAATATGAATCAGTACGGATGCACGCACAGACGACCATTTTTAATAGGATTGTCAAACCAATATATCTGTATATCTATGACATGATGTATAATGAATATTTAAAATTTGAACATAATCAGTCACAGCAAGTCAGAGATATGGCACTAGAACCACATTTATTAAAACAAAATGGCCACCAGTCGGCCATTTTGAATCTTATCTGAAAACAAAATGATGTGCATCAAGGTCCTATAATGTCCAACGTATATACCAAGTTTGAACAAAATCCATCTGTAAACAGCCGAGAAATGCTTGATTTTGATGATTTTTAGAACAAAAATGGTCGCCATTCGGCCACCTTGAATCAGATAGTGAAACAAATTGATGTGCATATGTATAATATCATGTATGATGTATGTGTGAAGTTTGATTGTGATTGGTCCAGGCATTTCTAAGATGCAGGTCCGCACGAACGGAAGCACGGAGGTCAAAACTGCGTTCGAACGGGGACTAATAAAATCAAATTTAAATTTAGTGAAGGTTTTTGAATGGAAACCATACATTTGTTATTGTGCATATTCATTGTGTTTTATATATTTAGTGAATTTTCACCAATTTTTTATGTAAAATATAGATTAAAATGTATATTCTCTTGATTTTATTTTCACTGAATCTTCCTTTAAAAATAGCAAAAAATAAACTAGTGAAAATAAAATATTTTGAATATATGAATATGTTAATCATCATAAATTCTGATTTGAATAATTAATGCAAAATAGTAATATGTATATATTTATCACTACAATTGAAATACATGTATTTCTTACCCTATCAGATTTTTCACTTGGTGTTTTTTCACTTTGTGCTGCCACTGGCGTTTTTTTGGGCTGTCCTTCAGTTTTCCCTTTTTCATCTTTCTTTGGCACTTTTCTTTCTCTGCTTTTATCCTGAATTCTCTGGTCAGGTTTGCGTTTTGCTCCTGCAGCTAACTGTGGTCTTGTGTCTCTGTTCTGAGTAAGTAAACACAATGAGTCAGACTAATACATAGCAATGAGTCAGACTACCGTTAAAGTCCTATTACAAGCCGCGGCTTCTATTACAATTATGCAAATTAAGCAGTGGAGTGAGAGCTGCAAGTTTGGGGTGCGGCTTCTATTACGTACTTTTGGAAAATCTCAAATGGGCGTGGTCATATTATCAGCGGTAAAAGTTGTCTAAATTCCGAGTAAGACCGTCGATGCAATACCATCGAACGGAATTGCAATAAAAAGGAAAAAAAACACCCATTCACCCACTCGATCACGGACACAGACATGCATGTTTATTATACGGAATATCTCTTTTTGGAGGATGTGTGTGGCCCTGAAAAGGGCCGTTTGGTTTGGGTATTGTCTCGGTATTCAGTCTTCGTCGTCACTGTCATCGAATATATTCGCAATTTCTTCCGCAATAGCTTCAGTAGCGTAGTCATCGTCGTCGTCCTCGGACTGGAGGTCGTCAAAAAGAAGGTCATCTTCCTTGCTGCAGTTTATGCAGCTCTCTTGGTCGTGATATACGTTGCGGGGCGACCAGAGAGCTGCAGTTCCCTTCCCTAAAGAAATGCACAGATTTTTAAATATGCCAGTTATGTATCATTAAAATTGTGATTGTAATAAAATTACCTCGACTTGCAGGAAAAAATAGACAAATATGTTCTCACAAATATATCTGTTACTGATTACAGCAAGCTTTAAGCAAATTTGCCCGTGTAAATGAGACTATTTTACGTTAAAACTGTGCCGAAGTGAAACCTCCGATTGAACGCCGCCATTTTGAAGCCGACCTCTATCACGTGACTTGGCTCTTTTAGTGACGAGTGTAATCACGTGACTACAGCAGACGGCCATCGGCGCCTGTCTGGGACAGCGCTTCATGTGACGAAACATCGGCAGACGGCTTTTTATAATTTTAATTTCATTTCACCATTAAGTGACTCATCTTTTTTTGAAAAAATCAAATAAAGTACATGTATTATTAAAAATATTTTTTTCTAGCAGTTTTATTTATATATTGTGAAAAATCTAAAAATAATCTTGTAACTTGCCAAAGAGTGTTACAAGTGACAGGAGCAGACAGCAGACAGCATGGAATTCACAAAGGACAAAATTGTTGAGTCTTTTGACCAGAATCTGAAAGATATTTTTAAATTTGACCTAAAAGCTCAACAAGTAGAAGGTACTATTTGTATTTTAAATAATATACACACATTGACCATATTACCAACAGGGTATGGCAAAAGTATGATGTATATTTTACCACCAATGCTCCTCAATATTATGCGGAAAGAGACAACAAGCCAACGGGGTAATGGGTTTCAGCTTTAGAACATTCACTAATGCATTGTCAACAGTTTCCGAGGTTTTAAGTCTAGATGCAATGGATTGCCTGCGATACCCTTTAACTTTCTTCTGGAACTCATCTCCACATTGAATGCAAGAACCTGCCATTCTCAATTTTCAGTTAAAATGTCAACTGCGCATGTTTCGTCATTGTCATGTGACCAGGTCACATGACAGAGGTCATCTTGAAATCCGTCGTTCAATCGATTAAATTACGTTCGGTCTAATTATACACAGAAATATATACTTTTCAAGAAGAAATAGTCCTTCATTTTCGGTCAGTAGATACCTAAGATGTTTGTGTTTGCAAGGATAACTTTTATTCGTTTTAAATTTCATTGAAATCGTTCGATAACATCAAAAATAGCGTGCGCCCCGGGATCCCGGGGCGGCGAACTGTGCGGTTCTCAATGGACGCGATCTGCAGCTCTATGGCCGCAACGTAATATCAAAATAGCTTAAGCGGCCAATAAGAGCTGCTAAACTGCAGCAAGTCATCTTCCGTGCCATCGAGATTGTTTGATATCCCAGGCTTCAGAAATGATCGCTGAATAGTGGTTTCAGATAATTTTTCCCAAGCCTTGGACACCCACTGAACCACCATTTCTCTCGATGGACACTTTCTTTTGCCAGCTGGGGTAAATTCAGCTTCCCCTTCTTTCATCCATAGGTCCCATAGATCATGCATGGTTTCTTTTATTGGCTTATTTCAGTTAGCCAGCCATAGCCTCATTCCCATATCTTTAATCAACATTGACGCTACCGTTGACATTTGAATGGGCGATATTACTTCCACGGGGACATGTATTTTCAGCGTTAAAATTCAGGTTTAAAATACTGTGATCTCAAATAAAAAACATTCACACACAAGGAGTATGTTTAGAAATGTACCAAATTCTAATTTTATTGCCAATCTGATGTTTATTTTCTGAAATAAGAGACGTCAAAACGAACAATCGTCAGTAATATTATTTCACGGCAGACTTCTGGCTGATTTACTCAAAAAATAATCAACATGAGAAAAAGACACTTTGCAGGAAGGTAACATACTATGTAATGCACCGAAATAAGTACTTACTATATTTTTAAATCCTTGCGTTATGCAACGTGTCAAAATTAACCGTCACGAAGTCATTGTCGATGAACGCAAGGGCCACTACTTCACGGAATTAGGTCATGACCTCACATAGAACGGCTATTGAAAATGCTGGAAGGTGTACTAGCATTATTTCTAAGACAAACACATTATTACATGGATTATTTTATGGATCTTAAACGAAATAATTTTGTTTACACTAATTTATTAGTGTTATGGTAATTTTATATTTAAATACTGTTCATCGGGTAATAAATATAAAGAAAAATGCAGGAATAACAAAGAAGTAAACACCCCCCCCCCCCCCCCCCGCACAGCAGATACCTACTGTGCGTGTGTGTGTGGATGCCATAAAACAGAACTTTCCATCATACATTCTGCAAAAACAATATAGAAAAATACAGCCAAAAAGTTCAACGTTTCTCAGCTTGAAATATAAAAAAACATGTATACTTTCAATAGCAAGGCTAGTTTAAAATAAAATCAAATATCTGAAATTCATTTTTATGATATGAAATAAGCCGGCATACAATAACACATTCGCGCATAAATGTGATCACGTGATCCGTAATATAACAGGCGTGCTTGATTGATGTTTTATTGCATGTTGGACATTATGAAATTGAATAAATTATAAAAAAGAATTTCATCTTCTTGCATGCCTAAGCATATGTTTGTTACAAACGAATTAATGATTTCACTAAATTACCGAATTAAGTATTCAAACATAACTTAGCAACGTGTACCATTAAATATACACGTATAAGCAATGGTATACTAAAATGGCAAGCAATTTAAACACAAATTGAGAGCGAGTAGAGAATGGTTAAACTGGTCCAAAAAGATCAAAGTTGCAGCGCTTTGACTTAAAATTGTGTTTTGCATAAAAAATGCTAATGTTAAAATGGTCAAAATCTCAAAGCAAAGCAAAAGTTAATGAGCATGAACCATTCTCATTAGTTTTGCTATGTCACCATCATCATCATCATCATCAGGGTCGATATCTTGATCATCCTGTTCTTCAATCCATACGTGTTGCTCTACTAATTCTGTCAAATCGGGGTCATCTTCTAAGGTATCAATTTCTTCAATTCTGTTTTTTCCATTTCCAATAATTCCTCCATTAAAAGTGTTTCCGCAAGTTCTTGGTCTGAATTTCGCATATTAGCCGTGATCACTGGTGGAGAATCAGTTTCCATTGCTTTTGGACAAATTCCATGTTTCTTGGAACCATTACAAGCTCCTGTATTATGTGGATTGTTACACCCAAGACACAAACAAGCTGGTCCACAAAATCCATGGATTTTGTAGCACTTACAACATCGATTGGTACAGGTTGGTGCTTTCTTACACCGGCACCCCTTTGTAAGTAGAGCAACAGTATTGAAAATTTTTTTAATGTTTTCATCACTGTCCCACACAATACAAAGATTACCATCAGTGCCAACCTTGTATCCATGCAAGTGCAAATCTGGAAAACAACAGTTTGGTCAGCTTGTGCCCATAGCTGAGAAACCCAGCAAGATCTTTTCCAGTGTAGCTCAAGCGCATCAAACGATGGACTGAGCTCATCTTCGTACTGGATTCGCAGCCACATACGTTCCCTTATTTCGTTAAGCCATTTCTGATGATTTGCAAGTGCATTACAGCTGCTATCCTCTAATTTCCGATACAGTTGTGCTGGTGTGTTTTCCTCAAAAGCTGTTAAATGCTTCTTAAAATAAACACTACCAACAAGTCTAACAAATGCAAGTAGGCCATCTTTTAATTTATCCTGGCACGTATCAGACAATGTACCTGGATGTGTGGACACACCTGTAATGAATTCACAATACTGGTAAAATGTATTGTAAAATGATCCTTTCCCTAACCCAGCAAAGAATGATACAAAATCACATCCTGTGCATATGAATAATGTTTGCATGATTTTACCAATCATGTCAAGTCGTGTGTGCTGCAAGTCAGGATCAAGATTTAGGGCTTGAACATATATCTCTTTTTGTGAGTGTTTATACAATAAGGGCAGTAACACGTGATACGTGTCTGTATCAGGTGAAAATATCACTCCTTGATTATACTGTGAACTCAATGCATGTAAAATACACAGACTACCTGCTTCCTCGTGATTATTTGAGCAATCCATTCATTTGTAATACCTGTAGCATCAACACACATAGAACTGTCCCTTTTATTTCCATCAAACCCACCAGCTGTTATAAAACGTTGGTCGCCTTGTAATAATGGGGCCACCAATTTCAGACACTCCTCAGATAGGAAATTCACTAATTTTCGTTTATTGGGACGGCAACCAATAAACTTTCTCCAATTAGTGGGCACTGGGGTTTCTCTCTGAATTAAATCAATTTCCACGTCTGTATTAACATTTTTGTCCCGTCTTTGTCTTTCAATGTCCTTAGGACTGACACCCAAACGCTGAGGATCGTCAAATATTAAATGGACTTCAAAACAAAACCTATTGTAATGGGGAACAATCCATCTCCGAACAAAAAATAATGGGCAAAGGTTCGATGTGAAGCAAGAGGGGCCTTATTGATTAGAAACATTCCATCATATATCATAAACTTTGCTCTCCATTCAGGGGGTAAACTCTCTTTCATAATATCACTGTATCTGGTCTTAAGAATTTTTGTTGTATTGCTCTTTTGACTTTTATATGGCAACCCATCAGATAATGAAATTGCCCTGGGAAAAGTAACAAACTGTTCAAGTGTCTTTACTGGTTCGCCTGTTTTTTTTGAATGTG
Source organism: Saccoglossus kowalevskii (assembly GCF_978046115.1). Taxonomy (NCBI): domain Eukaryota; kingdom Metazoa; phylum Hemichordata; class Enteropneusta; family Harrimaniidae; genus Saccoglossus; species Saccoglossus kowalevskii. The sequence goes on from NW_028188651.1 coordinate 140,353, forward strand.
CTATCTGTTTTTTTAAGCAGGCAGTGACCATTCTATGGTCATTATCTCCTTTTTTTGACTTGACTATTTGTTTTACTTTACCGGAAAAGGTTTTCAAATGGCGTTTACGAACTGGAGCTCCAGTACTTGGCTGAAACATGATACGAACTCTGACATGTGCAAGAAAATCCTGTTTGCCTATTTCCCGACAAGACAATAAATCTTGCTGGACTAATTTCTCTGCAACTTCTCCAGTGAATACATTGAGTACACCCCTATATAAAAATAAACTCCAGACAAAAAAGATGAGTGTAATATAAACTTCTGTAATCCTCAATAATTTATAATATAACAAAACAACATCAGTAGTGGCACACTTGGTATTCTGCAAGATAAAATAAAAAAAAATATGAATAAATAATTTGTTCACACATTCCACAATTTGAAACGAAAAAAACAGAAATTGGGAAGGATCATTGTAGCCCATAGCAACCAGTTTACGGTATTTATCAATAATCTCCTTCAAATCCAATACTGTAGAATTTGTGTGGTAATTACCACCCTTTTAACTATTCTATGTAATGTGTATGTACATTTTAATATAATATTGGGAGTATAACAATTTTATGTGAGGTGATGAGATGTTAAATAACAAACTTTGTATTTTTTATCAACTGGAATTTTAATATTTGTACTTATTTGTAAAAATATGGAAATTCATTTTGTAGTTACTAAGGTATAAATATTGAAGCCCCTCCCCATATATGTATACCTGAACTAGAACGGCTTGCTACTTTGGGGCATGTCAATTTTTATTACATAAAATCACTAGTTGCTATAGAAAGTGTACTTATGAATATATACAACACCTAAAAAACAAACTTAACACGTAAGTTAACCGCACCGTCCCAGGCCCCACATTGACCTGACTAAAGTTGACCTCAATTGACCTAATTTATATAATGGCGCCAACGCGGTATAGTGGGAGAAATTGCTCGTTTTCAGAAAATCGCCAAATATTCTACAGAAATTTTGAAAACTTGAAACTTCAGGGAATAATTGCCTATACCCTTTGCTTAGTCCCCATATATTTGTTATAAATCAAAATTCTTGCGTTATGGTAGGTGTCACTTTTAAAGTTGGGGCGAAATCGTGAGCGTATTTCACCACAGCGGTTTCTATTTTCTAATTTACGAAAATATTTCATTGAAACCACTCTAAAAAATTACATATTCGGCAAGGATGAGATACTAACCTGTCGTGTAGCAAAATCAGGAAGCTGCGTTGGCCGGTTTTGCTTAAATCGCGGTTTCAATATGACCACAAGTCACAGCGGAAATTTGCCGGGAACAGAGTGATACAAATGTACTGGTCTGGAATTTCGAATTAGAATACTGTATAAATTATGTTAATGAGGCTTTGGCTGACTAACTGATTTATGCCGATATCGAGAGGCTGTAGAATGGACGTAAGACCTCCGGGAATTACAGCCACATCGATATTCCGCTCCCGGAGTGCAGCCTTCACATTGTCCGTGAGGTGAACTGTGCAGGAATCCCAAACCAATAACCTTCTGCTGTCGTCTTCCCGGTGAGGAAACGTTCGCCTGATATAATCTAAACATCCTACATGTAAACAAAATAAAAATAACGAAACTATCAAAAGAAAGCAAACATGTGATCGTGAAAAGCATTACACACATGCGCGTTGAACCTTTATGTATGACGTTGCAAAATTGTTAACAATAATGAATATTCATGTACTGGTTTCATGGCACCCCTTTTATATATTTCGTGCGTTTATAGAAATGTGAACATTGAAACCGTCTTGATTAAAATATTTCCCTGACTGGCCCAAAGGCAGACGACACCATAAATCAAATCATGGAGGTAAAAACGATAAAATAGTATTTACCTGGTTCGTCGATATAGCCTTTCTGGTGTACCCTGACTTGAACTGCATTTGTTGATAAATGGCTCTGGTCACGTTTTCCCTTAAAAATGATAACTGGCTTCAACTTTGTCCCATCGGCAGCAGCTGTGAGCACCACAGTGAAACCTTTTTTTTCATTTCCAGTTGTTTTGATGTGCACGGTCTTTACGCCTGTGTGTTCAAGAGTTTTGTTTCCCGGCATATCAAAACGGAGCGGGGTCTCATCCATGTTGTAAATATCAGACAAAGGATATTGGTGTTGTTCTCTGAGTCTGATAACGAATCGGTGAAATAAAATAACCTTCTCTTCGAAATCTGGGGGTAGTTTCTGGCCAATCGATGTTCTCTGGCGAGTGGACAAAGAATGACGATGTTTGAAACTACGCCACTACTTTGCAACAACTTTTCAGTACTTTGCCACACTTTTCAGCACTTTGCCACAACTTTTTAGTACTTTGCCACACTTTTCATTACTTTGCCACGACTTTGCCACAACTTTTCAGTACTTTGCCACACATTCCAGTGCTTTGCCACTACTTTGCAACAATTTTTCAGTACTTTGCCACACTTTTCAGCACTTTGCCACAACTTTTCAGTACTTTGCCACATTTTTCAGTACTTTGCCACTACTTTTCAGCACTTTGCCACAACTTTTCAGTACTTTGCCATACTTTTCAGTACTTTGCCACGACTTTGCTACAACTTGTCAGTACTATGCCACACTTTTCAGCACTTTGCCACTACTTTTCAGTACTTTGCCACTACTTTTCAGCACTTTGCCACACTTTTCAGTGCTTTGCAACTACTTTGCCACAACTTTTCATTACTTTGCCACACTTTTCAGCACTTTACCACTGCTTTTCAGTAGTTTGCCACTACTTTTCAGCACTTTACCACAACTTTTCAGTACTTTGCCACACTTTTCTTCACTTTGCCACTACTTTTCAGCACTTTGCCACAACTTTTCAGTACTTTGCCACGACTTTGCTACAACTTGTCAGTACTATGCCACACTTTTCAGCACTTTGCCACTACTTTTCAGTACTTTGCCACTACTTTTCAGCACTTTGCCACAACTTTTCTGTACTTTGCCACTACTTTTCAGCACTTTGCCACTACTTTTCAGTACATTGCCACTACTTTTCAGTACTTTGCCACACTTTTCAGTGCTTTGCCACCACTTTGCCACAACTTTTCAGTACTTTGCCACACTTTTGAGCACTTTGCCACTGCTTTTCAGTAGCTTGCCACTACTTTTCAGC